>NW_027480802.1:162500-172500 GCF_051401765.1 Calliopsis andreniformis
GGCTCCATCGTACTCTCCAGGTTGATCCTAGGTTTTTAAATGTACTCTACGCCTGGCCGTTACGGGAACCGTTCGCAATTGCGTGGCGGTCTCCGTGCGGAACCGCATCCCAGAGACCCCTGTGTCGTCACTTTCGTTCGTTCGGACGAAGTGTCGCGACGCCCGAACCTCCATCGACCGTGTGCTAGTTGGAGGCGCGGGTCTCGGATTCTTCCGAACCCGAGAACTATATACGAGTATGATATATATATATACATGAACACAGAATATTAAAATACAACCCTGAACGGTGGATCACTTGGCTCGTGGGTCGATGAAGAACGCAGCTAATTGCGCGTCAACGTGTGAACTGCAGGACACATGAACATCGACATTTCGAACGCACATTGCGGTCCACGGATACAATTCCTGGACCACGCCTGGCTGAGGGTCGTTCACGTAACCTTAAGACTGCTTACGTTGGCATCTCGGTGTCACGTACGAGCGATTGTTGGACCGTTCGTCGGCGTTTGCCGCGGTCGCACGAAAACAAGCGAGAATACGCTCTAGACGTCATGGAGGGAAGAAGGTTGTGTGTACGCGGCAGATGACTGGAGACATCGTCGTCATCGTCGTTGCTTTGTCGTTCCGGACTTGCGTGAGTGCTAATTTTCACACGGCGTCGTGAGTCGCTTAATTTGTCGACCGCCCGTGTGTGTATGTGCACCGCTCCGGACGCAAGCGCGCGGACGTACGATCATCGACCAGCCTCCGTGTCTCGCCAAATACCCTCGTGATTGTTAACAGACAGCGTTCGCTTTTCGTGCGAGTTTTCATCCGCGCTCCCGACGTAGTCTGAAATGATGCGTGTAAGAAAGAGGCGTGCGTAACCCGCAACGACACACAAGAGAGTTTGTCGTGAGACTACAGAGAAGGACAATGAAAGGGTGTGCGAGTGAGCATGAACACGAGATCGCGTATACCCCACCCGTGTAGTGTGGTGAAGAAATGTATGACGAGAAACAGAGCCCCAGGGATTCTAGAGGGATCGTCTTGTTGCAGGAACAACGCGAAAAGGAGGCACTCATTCGTCGAAACGATGAAGTTCCGGGATGCATCTTCCCCGGCCACGTTTCGGTCGAGTCGTTTGTGGCTCCGTGAATGTGTTGTGTTGTACTACAACTTGTTTCTGTATCCTGAATCCTCTTTGGCGAGGCTTACACAGCCGCCATATATATGACTCATCACATAGGGATGACTTCTCTCCTAGAAGGAGGAGGTGGAAAGGTAGCAGCGTCCGGTCGCCCCATGTCTTCGCGTTAGTCGATCGCCGAGAGAGACCGCGCGTCAAGTCCGGTCGTCCAGTCCACGAAAGCTATACAAAAAGCAAGCGGACGGGCGTTAAACCATACCGGCAGTCGCCTGGCGAGAGTCTCTCTTCTTTAGATCGAATTAAACGAGACGCGAAGATGCTTTGGTGTGGCGCATTAAGGACGATGTGACTTACTTTCCGCTGATCACTTCTGGCGAATTACGAGGAGCTTCCTTACCTTTGGAAACGCTGCTGTTGCGTTACGACAACATATTCCGAAGGCACACGGCGAAGTTGGGACGACGCATCGAACATGATCTCAAGTCTCTCTCTCATTTCCCATTTCTCGTAACATTCGTTCACACACTCTGCCTGGTCCGCTTCTCTCGGTTGTGTGCCCCCGTTGTACGAGGATTACGCCACAGCTTCTTTCGTCATTTTTACACATATATAAAATATATCACTCTACGTGTGTGATATATTTAACACGTATACGACGACCTCAGAGTAGGCGAGATTACCCGCTGAATTTAAGCATATTACTAAGCGGAGGAAAAGAAACTAACAAGGATTTCCTTAGTAGCGGCGAGCGAACAGGAAAGAGCCCAGCACTGAATCCCGCGGTACTGCCGCAGGGAAATGTAGTGTTCGGGAGGATCCGTTTATCCCGTGACGTTGCATCGCGTCCAAGTCCATCTTGAATGGGGCCATTTACCCATAGAGGGTGCCAGGCCCGTAGCGACCGGTGCGCGTCTCGGGAGGGTCTCTCCTTAGAGTCGGGTTGCTTGAGAATGCAGCCCTAAGTGGGTGGTAAACTCCATCTAAGGCTAAATACAACCACGAGACCGATAGCGAACAAGTACCGTGAGGGAAAGTTGAAAAGAACTTTGAAGAGAGAGTTCAAGAGTACGTGAAACCGTTCAGGGGTAAACCTGAGAAACCCAAAAGTTCGAAAGGGGAGATTCATCGTCGACAAATGCTGGCTCCCGTTGGTGCGCGAAACCCCGAAAGGGGTGTCCGTCGCTTTTCCGCAAGGAGGGCGCACGGATGTTACGGCCAACGGCGAACGTTCCGGCTACGTAGACGTGCACTTCTCCCCTAGTAGGACGTCGCGACCCGTTGCGTGTCGGTCTACGGCCCGGGCGGTTAGACCGTTGCGTCGCCTTGTGCGTGCGCGACGGACCCTCGGTGACCCGACCGGCTGCGCGACGGTGTTCCCCCAGATGGTATCGGGCCGCAACCAGTCTTCTCATTCGAACGGTGCGTCAGGCCCGCCGCAAGCTCGGTCAGCTTTGTTTGCCCTGTGGTACGGACGTCTTTCCCGTTCACGGGCCTGGCCAGCTGTTAGCCGGCGGAGCCCTCGGACTGGCCAAGCTTTGAATTACCTGTCGGCGGCGCTATTGCTTTGGGTACTCTCAGGACCCGTCTTGAAACACGGACCAAGGAGCCTAACATGTGCGCGAGTCATTGGGATGAGTAAACCTAAAGGCGAAATGAAAGTGAAGGTCGTCCTTTGCGTCGGCCGAGGGAGGATGGGCGCTGCATAGTGCTCCGCACTCCCGGGGCGTCTCGTTCTCATTGCGAGAAGAGGCGCACCTAGAGCGTACACGTTGGTACCCGAAAGATGGTGAACTATGCCTGGTCAGGACGAAGTCAGGGGAAACCCTGATGGAGGTCCGTAGCGATTCTGACGTGCAAATCGATCGCTGGAACTAGGTATAGGGGCGAAAGACTAATCGAACCATCTAGTAGCTGGTTCCCTCCGAAGTTTCCCTCAGGATAGCTGGCACTCACTCCTCCGTTCCTTCGGGGACGCGTCGAGTCTCATCTGGTAAAGCGAATGATTAGAGGCCTTGGGGCCGAAACGACCTCAACCTATTCTCAAACTTTAAATGGGTGAGATCTCTGGCTTGCTTGGTTCATTGAAGCCACGAGATTTCGGATTAGAGTGCCAAGTGGGCCAATTTTGGTAAGCAGAACTGGCGCTGTGGGATGAACCAAACGCAGAGTTAAGGCGCCTAAGTCGACGTTTATGGGATACCATGAAAGGCGTTGGTTGCTTAAGACAGCAGGACGGTGGCCATGGAAGTCGGAATCCGCTAAGGAGTGTGTAACAACTCACCTGCCGAAGCAACTAGCCCTGAAAATGGATGGCGCTGAAGCGTCGCGCCTATACTCTGCCGTCAGCGGCAAGTGGGGAGGGACGGTGCCATTACTGGTGACCGTCCTCCATGAAGCCCTGACGAGTAGGAGGGTCGCGGCGGTGTGCGCAGAAGGGTCTGGGCGTGAGCCTGCCTGGAGCCGCCGTCGGTGCAGATCTTGGTGGTAGTAGCAAATACTCTAGCGAGACCCTGGAGGACTGACGTGGAGAAGGGTTTCGTGTGAACAGCCGTTGCACACGAGTCAGTCGATCCTAAGCCCTAAGAGAAATCCTATGCAAATGTGGTGTCCTAAAATCAATGTCTGCAAACATATTATTATACAAAGAGATAAATTGAAAGATAAAAAAAAGAGACACACACACGTTGGGCGAAAGGGAATCCGGTTGCTATTCCGGAACCCGGCAGCGGAACCGTTTAACATCCGGGCCCTCATTGAGTGTTCGTCGGGGTAACCCAAAATGACCTGGAGAAGCCGTCGGGAGATCTGGGAAGAGTTTTCTTTTCTGTATAAGCGTTCGAGTTCCCTGGAAACTTCTAGCAAGGAGATAGGGTTCGGAACGCGAAGAGCACCGCAGTTGCTGCGGTGTCTGGATATTCCCCTCGGACCTTGAAAATCCAGGAGAGGGCCACGGGAGGTCTCGCGCCGGTTCGTACCCATATCCGCAGCAGGTCTCCAAGGTCAAGAGCCTCTAGTCGATAGATTAATGTAGGTAAGGGAAGTCGGCAAATTGGATCCGTAACTTCGGAATAAGGATTGGCTCTGAGGAGCGGGGCGTGTCGGGCTTGGTCGGGAAGCGGGTCTGGCTGACGTGCCGGGCCTGGGCGAGGTGAAGGGTCTTAGACTTCGGTCGACGTCCTGGGATCCGAACTCGGTCCCGTGCCTTGGCCTCCCGCGGATCTTCCTTGCTGCGAGGCTTCCGCGTCGGTTCAGCCGTCGCGTGTCGTTTCTTCGGCCGCCATTCAACGCTCGGCTCAGAACTGGCACGGACCAGGGGAATCCGACTGTCTAATTAAAACAAAGCATTGCGATGGCCCCCGCGGGTGTTGACGCAATGTGATTTCTGCCCAGTGCTCTGAATGTCAACGTGAAGAAATTCAAAAAAGCGCGGGTAAACGGCGGGAGTAACTATGACTCTCTTAAGGTAGCCAAATGCCTCGTCATCTAATTAGTGACGCGCATGAATGGATTAACGAGATTCCCTCTGTCCCTATCTACTGGCGGGAGCGGTAAAGATTCCCAATGTCGCTTGAGGTGTCGGGTTGGGCTTGCCCAAACTAGTATCCGAGACTCGGGAGGAGCCGCTGAACTCGTCCTCAAAGTGGTGGCTTGCGCCGAGAGGTGGTACCGATTTATCGGGCCCTCTCAGAAGCGTCCCCATCAATGCAGAACATGATCGTTGGGGTCGCACACTGTTGCAGCCTAAATTGGCCGAGCCGCCTTGTGCGGCCGGGAACGCTGTGTAGTCGGAGGGGTTGGGTTCCCCCTCGGCTGCACAGCAATAATGCTCTTTGTGCACTTTGAACGATGAACATCGGGTCGTAGACCCATAGAATAGGTGTCAGCCTAAGTTGGCCGAGCCGCCTTGTGCGGCCGGGAACGCTGTGTAGTCGGAGGGGTTGGGTTCCCCCTCGGCTGCACAGCATTAGCTCTATTTGGGCATTTTGAGATCGGGTCTTGGACCCATAGAATAGGTGACAGCCTAAAAATGGCCGAGCCGCCTTGTGCGGCCGGGAACGCTGTGTAGTCGGTGGGGTTTGGGTTCCCCCTCGGCTGCACAGCATTAGTTCTATTTGTGCACTGGAGCATTTTAAGATCGGGTCATTGACCCTTACCATAGGTGCAAAAGCAATACGCCGCTGGAAACCCGGGTGTTGTAGTGTGCGCTGGGTTGCCCAAAGCAATACGCCGCGGGCACTTAGCTGGCTCCAACGGGGACGCTGTCCTCGCCCCCGGAAAGCAGTACGCTACCGGGGCTTGGACGCCAGGCCATCCGAGGATGGGCTCGTTGGCAGTATGAAGCGTACAGTCCTCAGACTGACACACAGCCTCTCATGCTGCAAACCGTTACGCGATCGAACCTCCAAGTGGTCCCGCTGGTCGGCTTACCCCTTTACGAAGGGCGCAAGAGCCAAGCAGATCGGTCAGTAGCGAAGCGGCTCAAAGGGCCTTGCGCTCAAGCGCCTAGCTCCATGCATTGTGTGAGTCCAGAAAAGGAGCGGGCTATGGACAGGGAGGTGTCTGTCCTTAATAAACGCCTCCCGCGTGTTTGCCGTGCGCGGCGACCCGTGTCGCTGGAAAAGGGGATCCTGGGCATTGAGGGGGCTCATCTCTGCGGGGATGACGCGCACCCAACACATGTCTTTGGCCTTCGCTTCAGCTAGACGGGCGGCTAGGCGAGAAAACAGCCCTGTGCCTAGTCAATCGGCTTGGAACGACCATACGTCTCGCACGAGTGGGTTCTGATGGGCGAGGAAGCAGGCCACGGGGGCGAACTAGTGAACCATCGGTTGTGGGGCTGTATGGGGAGCGAAACTCGTCAGCCGTGGTTGGCGGACTATATCCCGGGTGATGTCCTAACTCGGCTAGCCGAGTTCCATATGAGGGTCCGTGGAGGCTGGGACACGCATCGGGATGAATTGAACAAATTGATATGGAAAATAAACTACCAAACCCACTACACGTTGGGGCGAAAATGGTTACCCGATCGGGTGCCAAGGACGCCCCTGGGGAAGCGACGGGTGCTGAGGCAACCCAAGCGACCCCTGAGAGATCGGCGACTGAGAAGGTGGAGCAGGGCGTCAATACGCCCGATCTGCCGACCCAGTCGTCGGAAGGCTGGAAGACGGCTGGCAAACCCAGCCGTAAGAAGGCCAAGAAGGGAGCCGCTCCGAGCACGAGCGACTCCCACGTTACCCCTGGCGCAGGACCGCCGGATGCCTCAAAGGCATCTGAGACTGCGGGCGCCGAGGGCCAAAGCGCCTTGCCTGCAAAGCCTTCCAAGAAGGCGAGCAGCAAGGCGTCGAAATCGGCGAAGGGGCCCGCTCCTAAGGGAGCGGTGCGTACCGAACCCGATACGGTGGCGGTGGTGAAGACGGAACCCCCGTCTTCTCCCGCCAAAGCGAAGGGCAAGCCGGCTGCTAAAGCCGTGCAAGCCGCGGGTACGGGAGGCGAGGCGAAAGCCGTCGCCTCCAAAAAGCCGCCTGTCGGGAAAGCGAAAGCTGGAACGACAGGCAAGCCAGGAAAGGTGCAGTCTAAGACTGCGCCTGGGCACAAAGAGGGGTCTGTAAGACCCCTACGTCTCATCAGAGACGACGCTAGATCCAAGGTGACGGACATCCGTAACGTCTGTCTTCGGCCGGAGTCGAAGATCAGCAAGGGTTGCGGTTCGAAAATCCTTGGACACACCGACGCGCTCTACCAGCTCGTAGAACAGCTGCTTCTCCGGAACAGCTTTCTCGAAGGGCAGCTGGCCGCGGTACGCAGCGACGTTAAGCGTTCGCAAGCGTCCGTAGAGAGCGTGGTACGGAAGACGCTAAAGGTTCGTCCGGCGGCGCCTTCCCAACCGGTGTCAGGTGCGATGACCTATGCCGACAAGGTAAAGGTCGACCGCCTCAGAGTTGCCCCAGACGCGGTGCGCCCACCGACTAATTCGGTGCGCATTTTCCCGCCGAAGGGTAAGGAGCAGGACAGTGAGGCTACCAAGCGCACTGTTCTCTCCCTGGTGAAACCGGCTCAATCGCAGATCCGCGTGAAGGCGGTCCGACGCATCCACTCCGGTGGCATCGTCGTCGAGACCGTGCGCAAAGAGGATCTCGATGCGATTGCCGGGAATAGCCGGCTCAAGGAAGCGGGTCTCTCCGTGACCTTCCCGTCCAAAAGGAACCCGTCACTTATTGTGTACGACGTTCCGAAAAGGATGAAGAAGGACGAGGTCCTAAGATGTATCTGGAAGCAAAATCTTCCCGACTTGGCCCAGAAGGATGTGTCCTCTGCCGTCAAGCCCCGGTTTTCAACCGGGTCTAAAGGCGATAAGGAGGCTGCCAACTGGGTCATTGAAGTCAGTCCGGAAGTGCGTACCAGACTGAAGGCCCAGGAGAGAGTCTACATTGACTGGAGATCCTGCCGTGTGCGGGACTTCGTCAGTGTAGTGAGATGCTTCAGGTGTCAGGCCTTTGGCCATACATCGAAGCGATGTAAGTCGTCGGAGGTATGCGGTCACTGCTCCGAGAAGGGGCATACCTTTGCCTCCTGCAAGAGCAGGGACAAACCTCCCGTTTGTTCCAACTGCAAAGCAGGAGGTAAAAAGCACAGCCACAGTACGAGAGACAGAACCTGTGCGTCCTATAAGGCCGCTTGGGAGCAGGTAATCTCTCGAACAAATTATGGCTAGAGCCGAGAACGACGTCGAAACGTTCAGACTCCGGGTGCTGCAGCATAATATGCGAGGCGCCCGGGACGTTACGGACGAAGTAAACACCCTAATGCGAAGCAGGGGTATCGACGTGCTGCTCGCGCAGGAGCCCTACGGCGTCTGTGGGAAAGTCCCCGGCCTTGGGGTTGCGACGAAAGTAGTCACGGGCGCAGTCCCGGTGATGGCAGCAGTAGCTGTCAGAAACCCAGGGGTGTCCGTGGTCAAAATCTCGCAACTGTGCGACACACACCTCTCCTGTGTTAGCATAGGGGGTTCTTTTGAGAGCTTTTACCTCATCAGCCAATACTTCCAATGGCGTGAAGACATGGAAGTTGGGCTGAGGCGACTTGACAGAGCACTTAGTGCTCTACGCCACTGTAGGGTCGTGATCGCGGCCGACGTCAACGCCAGGTCCCCCTTGTGGGGCGGGTCGAAGACTGACGCCAAGGGTGAGAAGCTCATTGAGTTTATCGCCCAACACGACTTGGTGGTCTTGAACGAGGCTGGTAGTATTCCTACGTACTCCAGCCCGAGCGGAGAGTCGTGGATTGATGTCACACTTGCAACGCAAAACTTTTCGAAGTCAGTGAGAAACTGGAAAGTCCATAAGGATTGGACGACCAGCGATCACAGAGCCATAAGGTTCGATCTTGTGCTCGCCGGCGTAGAAGGAAACCAGGCCCGGAAAGGTAGGTTCCAGACACGCAAGGCAGATTGGGCTGCTTTTGAACGGGCGCTGCTAGGACGACGTGAGTCGTTGACCGCTCGCGCTCCTTTGAGCTGCAGAGCGGACGTTGAATCTTTCGCGCAGGATATCGAGCAATCGATCATCCACGCGTGCGAGAGCTCTATGCGTCCAAAGCGGTGGCACTCCAAGTCCGTCCCTTGGTGGACACCGGACTTAACCAGGCGGAAGCGTCGAGTCAACAGACTCCGACGGGCCTTCCAGCAAGAGCGAGATCCGGAAGAGAGAGCGGCGAGAAAGGCGGAGTATCTCCCTGAGAGAAAGGCCTACTCGTCTGCAGTGCGAGCTGCGAAGTTGCAAAGTTGGAAAAACTTTGTGACGGAGCAGGGGAACAAAGAGCCCTGGGGCCTCGTGTATAAACTCACCAGAGACAAGCTATGTACTGAGACGGCAGTGTCGAACATTCGAACGCACTACGGCCATACGATGGACTTTAGCTCCACCGCCTCCGCACTTCTGGATGCGTTAATCCCGGATGATAAGTCCGAGGAGGACACGCGCGACCAGAGGCGGATAAGGCGCGAGGCAGCGCATGACCCACCCACCGAGGACCAGCCCGTCTTCACTGGGAAGGAGGTCGCAGACGCAGTCTCAAGCCTGAAAAGCGGTAAGTGTCCAGGACTAGACCTTGTGGAAGTGGATGCATTAAAACGCTCTTTCGGAGTAATCCGTAAAGAGTTGCTGAAGCTCTACAACGGTTGTCTGGAACACGGAGTGGTTCCGGCAAGATGGAAAGTCGGCCTGATTAGGACTATTCTGAAAGGGCCCGACAGACCTGAAGCGGATCCGAAGTCGTATCGGCCCATCTGTCTACTCTCGGTACTCGGAAAATGTCTCGAGAAGGTGATAGCACGCAGGTTGTACGGGGTGTTCCTGAACCCAGACTTCTGCTCTGACCGACAATACGGATTCAGACCTGGGCGATCCACGGAGGATGCCGTGGTAAAGCTCCGGGAACTGCTGTCCGGTCGGGAGGAAAAGTATGTCTTGGGTCTTTCATTCGATATATCTGGTGCTTTTGACAATGTCTGGTGGCCGAGCGTTCTCATGAATTTGAGAGCGCGAGGATGCCCAAGAAATCTTTACCGCCTGATGGTTGACTATTTCGCCGACCGTGAGGTGACCATGGTCGCCCACGGCTCTCGTGTTGCGAAGAAGGTCACCAAAGGCTGTCCGCAGGGGTCGATTCTCGGTCCGAGCTGCTGGGACTTAGTCTTTGACGAGGTCCTACAGCTCATTGCGAACCTTCCGTTCGCCGAACACCTAGCCTATGCCGACGACCTCTTTGTGCTCGTCTATGGCGACTCAAGGAATCAGTTGGAGGCGAGAGGCCAAATGGTCGCGGACGTGTTGACTACCTGGTGTGCAGGCCAGAAGCTCACGTTGTCAG
>NW_027480802.1:177500-186740 GCF_051401765.1 Calliopsis andreniformis
GAGCAAAACAGCCTAATAGTTTTAGAGTGCCTCAACGATCAGGAATATGGATCTAACGTTCTCGTTTCGAACCGACGACTTTCGGTTCCGGAGCGACACGAACGCTCCATGATTCTCGATTATCTCGACACAGGTAAGAGACAGAGGAGAACAAGTGTATGGTTTTAGAGAGCCACGAGCACCAGGAATAAGGATCTACCGTTGTCATTTCGTTCCGTCGACATTCGGTTCCGGAGCGACACGAACGGGGACTTAGAATTTTTTCGCTCGGGCTCCGGAGCGACACGAACGGGGACTTAGAATTCTTTCGCTCGGGCTCCGGAGCGACACGATCGCTCCGTTATTCTACGTTCTCTCGGTCCACGGGCATCAGAGAGCAAAACAGCCTAATAGTTTTAGAGTGCCTCAACGATCAGGAATATGGATCTAACGTTCTCGTTTCGAACCGACGACTTTCGGTTCCGGAGCGACACGAACGCTCCATGATTCTCGATTATCTCGACACAGGTAAGAGACAGAGGAGAACAAGTGTATGGTTTTAGAGAGCCACGAGCACCAGGAATAAGGATCTACCGTTGTCATTTCGTTCCGTCGACATTCGGTTCCGGAGCGACACGAACGGGGACTTAGAATTTTTTCGCTCGGGCTCCGGAGCGACACGAACGGGGACTTAGAATTTTTTCGCTCGGGCTCCGGAGCGACACGATCGCTCCGTTATTCTACGTTCTCTCGGTCCACGGGCATCAGAGAGCAAAACAGCCTAATAGTTTTAGAGTGCCTCAACGATCAGGAATATGGATCTAACGTTCTCGTTTCGAACCGACGACTTTCGGTTCCGGAGCGACACGAACGCTCCATGATTCTCGATTATCTCGACACAGGTAAGAGACAGAGGAGAACAAGTGTATGGTTTTAGAGAGCCACGAGCACCAGGAATAAGGATCTACCGTTGTCATTTCGTTCCGTCGACATTCGGTTCCGGAGCGACACGAACGGGGACTTAGAATTTTTTCGCTCGGGCTCCGGAGCGACACGAACGGGGACTTAGAATTTTTTCGCTCGGGCTCCGGAGCGACACGATCGCTCCGTTATTCTACGTTCTCTCGGTCCACGGGCATCAGAGAGCAAAACAGCCTAATAGTTTTAGAGTGCCTCAACGATCAGGAATATGGATCTAACGTTCTCGTTTCGAACCGACGACTTTCGGTTCCGGAGCGACACGAACGCTCCATGATTCTCGATTATCTCGACACAGGTAAGAGACAGAGGAGAACAAGTGTATGGTTTTAGAGAGCCACGAGCACCAGGAATAAGGATCTACCGTTGTCATTTCGTTCCGTCGACATTCGGTTCCGGAGCGACACGAACGGGGACTTAGAATTTTTTCGCTCGGGCTCCGGAGCGACACGAACGGGGACTTAGAATTTTTTCGCTCGGGCTCCGGAGCGACACGATCGCTCCGTTATTCTACGTTCTCTCGGTCCACGGGCATCAGAGAGCAAAACAGCCTAATAGTTTTAGAGTGCCTCAACGATCAGGAATATGGATCTAACGTTCTCGTTTCGAACCGACGACTTTCGGTTCCGGAGCGACACGAACGCTCCATGATTCTCGATTATCTCGACACAGGTAAGAGACAGAGGAGAACAAGTGTATGGTTTTAGAGAGCCACGAGCACCAGGAATAAGGATCTACCGTTGTCATTTCGTTCCGTCGACATTCGGTTCCGGAGCGACACGAACGGGGACTTAGAATTTTTTCGCTCGGGCTCCGGAGCGACACGAACGGGGACTTAGAATTTTTTCGCTCGGGCTCCGGAGCGACACGATCGCTCCGTTATTCTACGTTCTCTCGGTCCACGGGCATCAGAGAGCAAAACAGCCTAATAGTTTTAGAGTGCCTCAACGATCAGGAATATGGATCTAACGTTCTCGTTTCGAACCGACGACTTTCGGTTCCGGAGCGACACGAACGCTCCATGATTCTCGATTATCTCGACACAGGTAAGAGACAGAGGAGAACAAGTGTATGGTTTTAGAGAGCCACGAGCACCAGGAATAAGGATCTACCGTTGTCATTTCGTTCCGTCGACATTCGGTTCCGGAGCGACACGAACGGGGACTTAGAATTTTTTCGCTCGGGCTCCGGAGCGACACGAACGGGGACTTAGAATTTTTTCGCTCGGGCTCCGGAGCGACACGATCGCTCCGTTATTCTACGTTCTCTCGGTCCACGGGCATCAGAGAGCAAAACAGCCTAATAGTTTTAGAGTGCCTCAACGATCAGGAATATGGATCTAACGTTCTCGTTTCGAACCGACGACTTTCGGTTCCGGAGCGACACGAACGCTCCATGATTCTCGATTATCTCGACACAGGTAAGAGACAGAGGAGAACAAGTGTATGGTTTTAGAGAGCCACGAGCACCAGGAATAAGGATCTACCGTTGTCATTTCGTTCCGTCGACATTCGGTTCCGGAGCGACACGAACGGGGACTTAGAATTTTTTCGCTCGGGCTCCGGAGCGACACGAACGGGGACTTAGAATTTTTTCGCTCGGGCTCCGGAGCGACACGATCGCTCCGTTATTCTACGTTCTCTCGGTCCACGGGCATCAGAGAGCAAAACAGCCTAATAGTTTTAGAGTGCCTCAACGATCAGGAATATGGATCTAACGTTCTCGTTTCGAACCGACGACTTTCGGTTCCGGAGCGACACGAACGCTCCATGATTCTCGATTATCTCGACACAGGTAAGAGACAGAGGAGAACAAGTGTATGGTTTTAGAGAGCCACGAGCACCAGGAATAAGGATCTACCGTTGTCATTTCGTTCCGTCGACATTCGGTTCCGGAGCGACACGAACGGGGACTTAGAATTTTTTCGCTCGGGCTCCGGAGCGACACGAACGGGGACTTAGAATTTTTTCGCTCGGGCTCCGGAGCGACACGATCGCTCCGTTATTCTACGTTCTCTCGGTCCACGGGCATCAGAGAGCAAAACAGCCTAATAGTTTTAGAGTGCCTCAACGATCAGGAATATGGATCTAACGTTCTCGTTTCGAACCGACGACTTTCGGTTCCGGAGCGACACGAACGCTCCATGATTCTCGATTATCTCGACACAGGTAAGAGACAGAGGAGAACAAGTGTATGGTTTTAGAGAGCCACGAGCACCAGGAATAAGGATCTACCGTTGTCATTTCGTTCCGTCGACATTCGGTTCCGGAGCGACACGAACGGGGACTTAGAATTTTTTCGCTCGGGCTCCGGAGCGACACGAACGGGGACTTAGAATTTTTTCGCTCGGGCTCCGGAGCGACACGATCGCTCCGTTATTCTACGTTCTCTCGGTCCACGGGCATCAGAGAGCAAAACAGCCTAATAGTTTTAGAGTGCCTCAACGATCAGGAATATGGATCTAACGTTCTCGTTTCGAACCGACGACTTTCGGTTCCGGAGCGACACGAACGCTCCATGATTCTCGATTATCTCGACACAGGTAAGAGACAGAGGAGAACAAGTGTATGGTTTTAGAGAGCCACGAGCACCAGGAATAAGGATCTACCGTTGTCATTTCGTTCCGTCGACATTCGGTTCCGGAGCGACACGAACGGGGACTTAGAATTTTTTCGCTCGGGCTCCGGAGCGACACGAACGGGGACTTAGAATTTTTTCGCTCGGGCTCCGGAGCGACACGATCGCTCCGTTATTCTACGTTCTCTCGGTCCACGGGCATCAGAGAGCAAAACAGCCTAATAGTTTTAGAGTGCCTCAACGATCAGGAATATGGATCTAACGTTCTCGTTTCGAACCGACGACTTTCGGTTCCGGAGCGACACGAACGCTCCATGATTCTCGATTATCTCGACACAGGTAAGAGACAGAGGAGAACAAGTGTATGGTTTTAGAGAGCCACGAGCACCAGGAATAAGGATCTACCGTTGTCATTTCGTTCCGTCGACATTCGGTTCCGGAGCGACACGAACGGGGACTTAGAATTTTTTCGCTCGGGCTCCGGAGCGACACGAACGGGGACTTAGAATTTTTTCGCTCGGGCTCCGGAGCGACACGATCGCTCCGTTATTCTACGTTCTCTCGGTCCACGGGCATCAGAGAGCAAAACAGCCTAATAGTTTTAGAGTGCCTCAACGATCAGGAATATGGATCTAACGTTCTCGTTTCGAACCGACGACTTTCGGTTCCGGAGCGACACGAACGCTCCATGATTCTCGATTATCTCGACACAGGTAAGAGACAGAGGAGAACAAGTGTATGGTTTTAGAGAGCCACGAGCACCAGGAATAAGGATCTACCGTTGTCATTTCGTTCCGTCGACATTCGGTTCCGGAGCGACACGAACGGGGACTTAGAATTTTTTCGCTCGGGCTCCGGAGCGACACGAACGGGGACTTAGAATTTTTTCGCTCGGGCTCCGGAGCGACACGATCGCTCCGTTATTCTACGTTCTCTCGGTCCACGGGCATCAGAGAGCAAAACAGCCTAATAGTTTTAGAGTGCCTCAACGATCAGGAATATGGATCTAACGTTCTCGTTTCGAACCGACGACTTTCGGTTCCGGAGCGACACGAACGCTCCATGATTCTCGATTATCTCGACACAGGTAAGAGACAGAGGAGAACAAGTGTATGGTTTTAGAGAGCCACGAGCACCAGGAATAAGGATCTACCGTTGTCATTTCGTTCCGTCGACATTCGGTTCCGGAGCGACACGAACGGGGACTTAGAATTTTTTCGCTCGGGCTCCGGAGCGACACGAACGGGGACTTAGAATTTTTTCGCTCGGGCTCCGGAGCGACACGATCGCTCCGTTATTCTACGTTCTCTCGGTCCACGGGCATCAGAGAGCAAAACAGCCTAATAGTTTTAGAGTGCCTCAACGATCAGGAATATGGATCTAACGTTCTCGTTTCGAACCGACGACTTTCGGTTCCGGAGCGACACGAACGCTCCATGATTCTCGATTATCTCGACACAGGTAAGAGACAGAGGAGAACAAGTGTATGGTTTTAGAGAGCCACGAGCACCAGGAATAAGGATCTACCGTTGTCATTTCGTTCCGTCGACATTCGGTTCCGGAGCGACACGAACGGGGACTTAGAATTTTTTCGCTCGGGCTCCGGAGCGACACGAACGGGGACTTAGAATTTTTTCGCTCGGGCTCCGGAGCGACACGATCGCTCCGTTATTCTACGTTCTCTCGGTCCACGGGCATCAGAGAGCAAAACAGCCTAATAGTTTTAGAGTGCCTCAACGATCAGGAATATGGATCTAACGTTCTCGTTTCGAACCGACGACTTTCGGTTCCGGAGCGACACGAACGCTCCATGATTCTCGATTATCTCGACACAGGTAAGAGACAGAGGAGAACAAGTGTATGGTTTTAGAGAGCCACGAGCACCAGGAATAAGGATCTACCGTTGTCATTTCGTTCCGTCGACATTCGGTTCCGGAGCGACACGAACGGGGACTTAGAATTTTTTCGCTCGGGCTCCGGAGCGACACGAACGGGGACTTAGAATTTTTTCGCTCGGGCTCCGGAGCGACACGATCGCTCCGTTATTCTACGTTCTCTCGGTCCACGGGCATCAGAGAGCAAAACAGCCTAATAGTTTTAGAGTGCCTCAACGATCAGGAATATGGATCTAACGTTCTCGTTTCGAACCGACGACTTTCGGTTCCGGAGCGACACGAACGCTCCATGATTCTCGATTATCTCGACACAGGTAAGAGACAGAGGAGAACAAGTGTATGGTTTTAGAGAGCCACGAGCACCAGGAATAAGGATCTACCGTTGTCATTTCGTTCCGTCGACATTCGGTTCCGGAGCGACACGAACGGGGACTTAGAATTTTTTCGCTCGGGCTCCGGAGCGACACGAACGGGGACTTAGAATTTTTTCGCTCGGGCTCCGGAGCGACACGATCGCTCCGTTATTCTACGTTCTCTCGGTCCACGGGCATCAGAGAGCAAAACAGCCTAATAGTTTTAGAGTGCCTCAACGATCAGGAATATGGATCTAACGTTCTCGTTTCGAACCGACGACTTTCGGTTCCGGAGCGACACGAACGCTCCATGATTCTCGATTATCTCGACACAGGTAAGAGACAGAGGAGAACAAGTGTATGGTTTTAGAGAGCCACGAGCACCAGGAATAAGGATCTACCGTTGTCATTTCGTTCCGTCGACATTCGGTTCCGGAGCGACACGAACGGGGACTTAGAATTTTTTCGCTCGGGCTCCGGAGCGACACGAACGGGGACTTAGAATTTTTTCGCTCGGGCTCCGGAGCGACACGATCGCTCCGTTATTCTACGTTCTCTCGGTCCACGGGCATCAGAGAGCAAAACAGCCTAATAGTTTTAGAGTGCCTCAACGATCAGGAATATGGATCTAACGTTCTCGTTTCGAACCGACGACTTTCGGTTCCGGAGCGACACGAACGCTCCATGATTCTCGATTATCTCGACACAGGTAAGAGACAGAGGAGAACAAGTGTATGGTTTTAGAGAGCCACGAGCACCAGGAATAAGGATCTACCGTTGTCATTTCGTTCCGTCGACATTCGGTTCCGGAGCGACACGAACGGGGACTTAGAATTTTTTCGCTCGGGCTCCGGAGCGACACGAACGGGGACTTAGAATTTTTTCGCTCGGGCTCCGGAGCGACACGATCGCTCCGTTATTCTACGTTCTCTCGGTCCACGGGCATCAGAGAGCAAAACAGCCTAATAGTTTTAGAGTGCCTCAACGATCAGGAATATGGATCTAACGTTCTCGTTTCGAACCGACGACTTTCGGTTCCGGAGCGACACGAACGCTCCATGATTCTCGATTATCTCGACACAGGTAAGAGACAGAGGAGAACAAGTGTATGGTTTTAGAGAGCCACGAGCACCAGGAATAAGGATCTACCGTTGTCATTTCGTTCCGTCGACATTCGGTTCCGGAGCGACACGAACGGGGACTTAGAATTTTTTCGCTCGGGCTCCGGAGCGACACGAACGGGGACTTAGAATTTTTTCGCTCGGGCTCCGGAGCGACACGATCGCTCCGTTATTCTACGTTCTCTCGGTCCACGGGCATCAGAGAGCAAAACAGCCTAATAGTTTTAGAGTGCCTCAACGATCAGGAATATGGATCTAACGTTCTCGTTTCGAACCGACGACTTTCGGTTCCGGAGCGACACGAACGCTCCATGATTCTCGATTATCTCGACACAGGTAAGAGACAGAGGAGAACAAGTGTATGGTTTTAGAGAGCCACGAGCACCAGGAATAAGGATCTACCGTTGTCATTTCGTTCCGTCGACATTCGGTTCCGGAGCGACACGAACGGGGACTTAGAATTTTTTCGCTCGGGCTCCGGAGCGACACGAACGGGGACTTAGAATTTTTTCGCTCGGGCTCCGGAGCGACACGATCGCTCCGTTATTCTACGTTCTCTCGGTCCACGGGCATCAGAGAGCAAAACAGCCTAATAGTTTTAGAGTGCCTCAACGATCAGGAATATGGATCTAACGTTCTCGTTTCGAACCGACGACTTTCGGTTCCGGAGCGACACGAACGCTCCATGATTCTCGATTATCTCGACACAGGTAAGAGACAGAGGAGAACAAGTGTATGGTTTTAGAGAGCCACGAGCACCAGGAATAAGGATCTACCGTTGTCATTTCGTTCCGTCGACATTCGGTTCCGGAGCGACACGAACGGGGACTTAGAATTTTTTCGCTCGGGCTCCGGAGCGACACGAACGGGGACTTAGAATTTTTTCGCTCGGGCTCCGGAGCGACACGATCGCTCCGTTATTCTACGTTCTCTCGGTCCACGGGCATCAGAGAGCAAAACAGCCTAATAGTTTTAGAGTGCCTCAACGATCAGGAATATGGATCTAACGTTCTCGTTTCGAACCGACGACTTTCGGTTCCGGAGCGACACGAACGCTCCATGATTCTCGATTATCTCGACACAGGTAAGAGACAGAGGAGAACAAGTGTATGGTTTTAGAGAGCCACGAGCACCAGGAATAAGGATCTACCGTTGTCATTTCGTTCCGTCGACATTCGGTTCCGGAGCGACACGAACGGGGACTTAGAATTTTTTCGCTCGGGCTCCGGAGCGACACGAACGGGGACTTAGAATTTTTTCGCTCGGGCTCCGGAGCGACACGATCGCTCCGTTATTCTACGTTCTCTCGGTCCACGGGCATCAGAGAGCAAAACAGCCTAATAGTTTTAGAGTGCCTCAACGATCAGGAATATGGATCTAACGTTCTCGTTTCGAACCGACGACTTTCGGTTCCGGAGCGACACGAACGCTCCATGATTCTCGATTATCTCGACACAGGTAAGAGACAGAGGAGAACAAGTGTATGGTTTTAGAGAGCCACGAGCACCAGGAATAAGGATCTACCGTTGTCATTTCGTTCCGTCGACATTCGGTTCCGGAGCGACACGAACGGGGACTTAGAATTTTTTCGCTCGGGCTCCGGAGCGACACGAACGGGGACTTAGAATTTTTTCGCTCGGGCTCCGGAGCGACACGATCGCTCCGTTATTCTACGTTCTCTCGGTCCACGGGCATCAGAGAGCAAAACAGCCTAATAGTTTTAGAGTGCCTCAACGATCAGGAATATGGATCTAACGTTCTCGTTTCGAACCGACGACTTTCGGTTCCGGAGCGACACGAACGCTCCATGATTCTCGATTATCTCGACACAGGTAAGAGACAGAGGAGAACAAGTGTATGGTTTTAGAGAGCCACGAGCACCAGGAATAAGGATCTACCGTTGTCATTTCGTTCCGTCGACATTCGGTTCCGGAGCGACACGAACGGGGACTTAGAATTTTTTCGCTCGGGCTCCGGAGCGACACGAACGGGGACTTAGAATTTTTTCGCTCGGGCTCCGGAGCGACACGATCGCTCCGTTATTCTACGTTCTCTCGGTCCACGGGCATCAGAGAGCAAAACAGCCTAATAGTTTTAGAGTGCCTCAACGATCAGGAATATGGATCTAACGTTCTCGTTTCGAACCGACGACTTTCGGTTCCGGAGCGACACGAACGCTCCATGATTCTCGATTATCTCGACACAGGTAAGAGACAGAGGAGAACAAGTGTATGGTTTTAGAGAGCCACGAGCACCAGGAATAAGGATCTACCGTTGTCATTTCGTTCCGTCGACATTCGGTTCCGGAGCGACACGAACGGGGACTTAGAATTTTTT
>NW_027480803.1:0-30000 GCF_051401765.1 Calliopsis andreniformis
TGGCTCTCTAAAACCATACACTTGTTCTCCTCTGTCTCTTACCTGTGTCGAGATAATCGAGAATCATGGAGCGTTCGTGTCGCTCCGGAACCGAAAGTCGTCGGTTCGAAACGAGAACGTTAGATCCATATTCCTGATCGTTGAGGCACTCTAAAACTATTAGGCTGTTTTGCTCTCTGATGCCCGTGGACCGAGAGACGTAGAATAACGGAGCGATCGTGTCGCTCCGGAGCCCGAGCGAAAAAATTCTAAGTCCCCGTTCGTGTCGCTCCGGAGCCCGAGCGAAAAAATTCTAAGTCCCCGTTCGTGTCGCTCCGGAACCGAATGTCGACGGAACGAAATGACAAACGGTAGATCCTTATTCCTGTGCTCGTGGCTCTCTAAAACCATACACTTGTTCTCCTCTGTCTCTTACCTGTGTCGAGATAATCGAGAATCATGGAGCGTTTGTGTCGCTCCGGAACCGAAAGTCGTCGGTTCGAAACGAGAACGTTAGATCCATATTCCTGATCGTTGAGGCACTCTAAAACTATTAGGCTGTTTTGCTCTCTGATGCCCGTGGACCGAGAGAACGTAGAATAACGGAGCGATCGTGTCGCTCCGGAGCCCGAGCGAAAAAATTCTAAGTCCCCGTTCGTGTCGCTCCGGAGCCCGAGCGAAAAAATTCTAAGTCCCCGTTCGTGTCGCTCCGGAACCGAATGTCGACGGAACGAAATGACAACGGTAGATCCTTATTCCTGGTGCTCGTGGCTCTCTAAAACCATACACTTGTTCTCCTCTGTCTCTTACCTGTGTCGAGATAATCGAGAATCATGGAGCGTTCGTGTCGCTCCGGAACCGAAAGTCGTCGGTTCGAAACGAGAACGTTGGATCCATATTCCTGATCGTTGAAGCACTCTAAAACTATTAGGCTGTTTTGCTCTCTGATGCCCGTGGACCGAGAGAACGTAGAATAACGGAGCGATCGTGTCGCTCCGGAGCCCGAGCGAAAAAATTCTAAGTCCCCGTTCGTGTCGCTCCGGAGCCCGAGCGAAAAAATTCTAAGTCCCCGTTCGTGTCGCTCCGGAACCGAATGTCGACGGAACGAAATGACAACGGTAGATCCTTATTCTGGTGCTCGTGGCTCTCTAAAACCATACACTTGTTCTCCTCTGTCTCTTACCTGTGTCGAGATAATCGAGAATCATGGAGCGTTCGTGTCGCTCCGGAACCGAAAGTCGTCGGTTCGAAACCAGAACGTTGGATCCATATTCCTGATCGTTGAGGCACTCTAAAACTATTAGGCTGTTTTGCTCTCTGATGCCCGTGGACCGAGAGAACGTAGAATAACGGAGCGATCGTGTCGCTCCGGAGCCCGAGCGAAAAAATTCTAAGTCCCCGTTCGTGTCGCTCCGGAGCCCGAGCGAAAAAATTCTAAGTCCCCGTTCGTGTCGCTCCGGAACCGAATGTCGACGGAACGAAATGACAACGGTAGATCCTTATTCCTGGTGCTCGTGGCTCTCTAAAACCATACACTTGTTCTCCTCTGTCTCATACCTGTGTCGAGATAATCGAGAATCATGGAGCGTTCGTGTCGCTCCGGAACCGAAAGTCGTCGGTTCGAAACGAGAACGTTGGATCCATATTCCTGATCGTTGAGGCACTCTAAAACTATTAGGCTGTTTTGCTCTCTGATGCCCGTGGACCGAGAGAACGTAGAATAACGGAGCGATCGTGTCGCTCCGGAGCCCGAGCGAAAAAATTCTAAGTCCCCGTTCGTGTCGCTCCGGAGCCCGAGCGAAAAAATTCTAAGTCCCCGTTCGTGTCGCTCCGGAACCGAATGTCGACGGAACGAAATGACAACGGTAGATCCTTATTCCTGGTGCTCGTGGCTCTCTAAAACCATACACTTGTTCTCCTCTGTCTCTTACCTGTGTCGAGATAATCGAGAATCATGGAGCGTTCGTGTCGCTCCGGAACCGAAAGTCGTCGTTCGAAACGAGAACGTTAGATCCATATTCCTGATCGTTGAGGCACTCTAAAACTATTAGGCTGTTTTGCTCTCTGATGCCCGTGGACCGAGAGAACGTAGAATAACGGAGCGATCGTGTCGCTCCGGAGCCCGAGCGAAAAAATTCTAAGTCCCCGTTCGTGTCGCTCCGGAGCCCGAGCGAAAAAATTCTAAGTCCCCGTTCGTGTCGCTCCGGAACCGAATGTCGACGAACGAAATGACAACGGTAGATCCTTATTCCTGGTGCTCGTGGCTCTCTAAAACCATACACTTGTTCTCCTCTGTCTCTTACCTGTGTCGAGATAATCGAGAATCATGGAGCGTTCGTGTCGCTCCGGAACCGAAAGTCGTCGGTTCGAAACGAGAACGTTAGATCCATATTCCTGATCGTTGAGGCACTCTAAAACTATTAGGCTGTTTTGCCCTCTGATGCCCGTGGACCGAGAGAACGTAGAATAACGGAGCGATCGTGTCGCTCCGGAGCCCGAGCGAAAAATTCTAAGTCCCCGTTCGTGTCGCTCCGGAGCCCGAGCGAAAAAATTCTAAGTCCCCGTTCGTGTCGCTCCGGAACCGAATGTCGACGGAACGAAATGACAACGGTAGATCCTTATTCCTGGTGCTCGTGGCTCTCTAAAACCATACACTTGTTCTCCTCTGTCTCTTACCTGTGTCGAGATAATCGAGAATCATGGAGCGTTCGTGTCGCTCCGGAACCGAAAGTCGTCGGTTCGAAACGAGAACGTTAGATCCATATTCTGATCGTTGAGGCACTCTAAAACTATTAGGCTGTTTTGCTCTCTGATGCCCGTGGACCGAGAGAACGTAGAATAACGGAGCGATCGTGTCGCTCCGGAGCCCGAGCGAAAAAATTCTAAGTCCCCGTTCGTGTCGCTCCGGAGCCCGAGCGAAAAAATTCTAAGTCCCCGTTCGTGTCGCTCCGGAACCGAATGTCGACGGAACGAAATGACAACGGTAGATCCTTATTCCTGGTGCTCGTGGCTCTCTAAAACCATACACTTGTTCTCCTCTGTCTCTTACCTGTGTCGAGATAATCGAGAATCATGGAGCGTTCGTGTCGCTCCGGAACCGAAAGTCGTCGGTTCGAAACGAGAACGTTAGATCCATATTCCTGATCGTTGAGGCACTCTAAAACTATTAGGCTGTTTTGCTCTCTGATGCCCGTGGACCGAGAGAACGTAGAATAACGGAGCGATCGTGTCGCTCCGGAGCCCGAGCGAAAAAATTCTAAGTCCCCGTTCGTGTCGCTCCGGAGCCCGAGCGAAAAAATTCTAAGTCCCCGTTCGTGTCGCTCCGGAACCGAATGTCGACGGAACGAAATGACAACGGTAGATCCTTATTCCTCGTGCTCGTGGCTCTCTAAAACCATACACTTGTTCTCCTCTGTCTCTTACCTGTGTCGAGATAATCGAGAATCATGGAGCGTTCGTGTCGCTCCGGAACCGAAAGTCGTCGGTTCGAAACGAGAACGTTAGATCCATATTCCTGATCGTTGAGGCACTCTAAAACTATTAGGCTGTTTTGCTCTCTGATGCCCGTGGACCGAGAGAACGTAGAATAACGGAGCGATCGTGTCGCTCCGGAGCCCGAGCGAAAAAATTCTAAGTCCCCGTTCGTGTCGCTCCGGAGCCCGAGCGAAAAAATTCTAAGTCCCCGTTCGTGTCGCTCCGGAACCGAATGTCGACGGAACGAAATGACAACGGTAGATCCTTATTCCTGGTGCTCGTGGCTCTCTAAAACCATACACTTGTTCTCCTCTGTCTCTTACCTGTGTCGAGATAATCGAGAATCATGGAGCGTTCGTGTCGCTCCGGAACCGAAAGTCGTCGGTTCGAAACGAGAACGTTGGATCCATATTCCTGATCGTTGAGGCACTCTAAAACTATTAGGCTGTTTTGCTCTCTGATGCCCGTGGACCGAGAGAACGTAGAATAACGGAGCGATCGTGTCGCTCCGGAGCCCGAGCGAAAAAATTCTAAGTCCCCGTTCGTGTCGCTCCGGAGCCCGAGCGAAAAAATTCTAAGTCCCCGTTCGTGTCGCTCCGGAACCGAATGTCGACGGAACGAAATGACAACGGTAGATCCTTATTCCTGGTGCTCGTGGCTCTCTAAAACCATACACTTGTTCTCCTCTGTCTCTTACCTGTGTCGAGATAATCGAGAATCATGGAGCGTTCGTGTCGCTCCGGAACCGAAAGTCGTCGGTTCGAAACGAGAACGTTGGATCCATATTCCTGATCGTTGAGGCACTCTAAAACTATTAGGCTGTTTTGCTCTCTGATGCCCGTGGACCGAGTGAACGTAGAATAACGGAGCGATCGTGTCGCTCCGGAGCCCGAGCGAAAAAATTCTAAGTCCCCGTTCGTGTCGCTCCGGAGCCCGAGCGAAAAATTCTAAGTCCCCGTTCGTGTCGCTCCGGAACCGAATGTCGACGGAACGAAATGACAACGGTAGATCCTTATTCCTGGTGCTCGTGGCTCTCTAAAACCATACACTTGTTCTCCTCTGTCTCTTACCTGTGTCGAGATAATCGAGAATCATGGAGCGTTCGTGTCGCTCCGGAACCGAAAGTCGTCGGTTCGAAACGAGAACGTTAGATCCATATTCCTGATCGTTGAGGCACTCTAAAACTATTAGGCTGTTTTGCTCTCTGATGCCCGTGGACCGAGAGAACGTAGAATAACGGAGCGATCGTGTCGCTCCGGAGCCCGAGCGAAAAATTCTAAGTCCCCGTTCGTGTCGCTCCGGAGCCCGAGCGAAAAATTCTAAGTCCCCGTTCGTGTCGCTCCGGAACCGAATGTCGACGGAACGAAATGACAACGGTAGATCCTTATTCCTGGTGCTCGTGGCTCTCTAAAACCATACACTTGTTCTCCTCTGTCTCTTACCTGTGTCGAGATAATCGAGAATCATGGAGCGTTCGTGTCGCTCCGGAACCGAAAGTCGTCGGTTCGAAACGAGATTCCTGATCGTTGAGGCACTCTAAAACTATTAGGCTGTTTTGCTCTCTGATGCCCGTGGACCGAGAGAACGTAGAATAACGGAGCGATCGTGTCGCTCCGGAGCCCGAGCGAAAAAATTCTAAGTCCCCGTTCGTGTCGCTCCGGAGCCCGAGCGAAAAAATTCTAAGTCCCCGTTCGTGTCGCTCCGGAACCGAATGTCGACGGAACGAAATGACAACGGTAGATCCTTATTCCTGGTGCTCGTGGCTCTCTAAAACCATACACTTGTTCTCCTCTGTCTCTTACCTGTGTCGAGATAATCGAGAATCATGGAGCGTTCGTGTCGCTCCGGAACCGAAAGTCGTCGGTTCGAAACGAGAACGTTAGATCCATATTCCTGATCGTTGAGGCACTCTAAAACTATTAGGCTGTTTTGCTCTCTGATGCCCGTGGACCGAGAGAACGTAGAATAACGGAGCGATCGTGTCGCTCCGGAGCCCGAGCGAAAAAATTCTAAGTCCCCGTTCGTGTCGCTCCGGAGCCCGAGCGAAAAAATTCTAAGTCCCCGTTCGTGTCGCTCCGGAACCGAATGTCGACGGAACGAAATGACAACGGTAGATCCTTATTCCTGGTGCTCGTGGCTCTCTAAAACCATACACTTGTTCTCCTCTGTCTCTTACCTGTGTCGAGATAATCGAGAATCATGGAGCGTTCGTGTCGCTCCGGAACCGAAAGTCGTCGGTTCGAAACGAGAACGTTAGATCCATATTCCTGATCGTTGAGGCACTCTAAAACTATTAGGCTGTTTTGCTCTCTGATGCCCGTGGACCGAGAGAACGTAGAATAACGGAGCGATCGTGTCGCTCCGGAGCCCGAGCGAAAAAATTCTAAGTCCCCGTTCGTGTCGCTCCGGAGCCCGAGCGAAAAAATTCTAAGTCCCCGTTCGTGTCGCTCCGGAACCGAATGTCGACGGAACGAAATGACAACGGTAGATCCTTATTCCTGGTGCTCGTGGCTCTCTAAAACCATACACTTGTTCTCCTCTGTCTCTTACCTGTGTCGAGATAATCGAGAATCATGGAGCGTTCGTGTCGCTCCGGAACCGAAAGTCGTCGGTTCGAAACGAGAACGTTAGATCCATATTCCTGATCGTTGAGGCACTCTAAAACTATTAGGCTGTTTTGCTCTCTGATGCCCGTGGACCGAGAGAACGTAGAATAACGGAGCGATCGTGTCGCTCCGGAGCCCGAGCGAAAAAATTCTAAGTCCCCGTTCGTGTCGCTCCGGAGCCCGAGCGAAAAAATTCTAAGTCCCCGTTCGTGTCGCTCCGGAACCGAATGTCGACGGAACGAAATGACAACGGTAGATCCTTATTCCTGGTGCTCGTGGCTCTCTAAAACCATACACTTGTTCTCCTCTGTCTCTTACCTGTGTCGAGATAATCGAGAATCATGGAGCGTTCGTGTCGCTCCGGAACCGAAAGTCGTCGGTTCGAAACGAGAACGTTAGATCCATATTCCTGATCGTTGAGGCACTCTAAAACTATTAGGCTGTTTTGCTCTCTGATGCCCGTGGACCGAGAGAACGTAGAATAACGGAGCGATCGTGTCGCTCCGGAGCCCGAGCGAAAAAATTCTAAGTCCCCGTTCGTGTCGCTCCGGAGCCCGAGCGAAAAAATTCTAAGTCCCCGTTCGTGTCGCTCCGGAACCGAATGTCGACGGAACGAAATGACAACGGTAGATCCTTATTCCTGGTGCTCGTGGCTCTCTAAAACCATACACTTGTTCTCCTCTGTCTCTTACCTGTGTCGAGATAATCGAGAATCATGGAGCGTTCGTGTCGCTCCGGAACCGAAAGTCGTCGGTTCGAAACGAGAACGTTAGATCCATATTCCTGATCGTTGAGGCACTCTAAAACTATTAGGCTGTTTTGCTCTCTGATGCCCGTGGACCGAGAGAACGTAGAATAACGGAGCGATCGTGTCGCTCCGGAGCCCGAGCGAAAAAATTCTAAGTCCCCGTTCGTGTCGCTCCGGAGCCCGAGCGAAAAAATTCTAAGTCCCCGTTCGTGTCGCTCCGGAACCGAATGTCGACGGAACGAAATGACAACGGTAGATCCTTATTCCTGGTGCTCGTGGCTCTCTAAAACCATACACTTGTTCTCCTCTGTCTCTTACCTGTGTCGAGATAATCGAGAATCATGGAGCGTTCGTGTCGCTCCGGAACCGAAAGTCGTCGGTTCGAAACGAGAACGTTGGATCCATATTCCTGATCGTTGAGGCACTCTAAAACTATTAGGCTGTTTTGCTCTCTGATGCCCGTGGACCGAGAGAACGTAGAATAACGGAGCGATCGTGTCGCTCCGGAGCCCGAGCGAAAAAATTCTAAGTCCCCGTTCGTGTCGCTCCGGAGCCCGAGCGAAAAAATTCTAAGTCCCCGTTCGTGTCGCTCCGGAACCGAATGTCGACGGAACGAAATGACAACGGTAGATCCTTATTCCTGGTGCTCGTGGCTCTCTAAAACCATACACTTGTTCTCCTCTGTCTCTTACCTGTGTCGAGATAATCGAGAATCATGGAGCGTTCGTGTCGCTCCGGAACCGAAAGTCGTCGGTTCGAAACGAGAACGTTGGATCCATATTCCTGATCGTTGAGGCACTCTAAAACTATTAGGCTGTTTTGCTCTCTGATGCCCGTGGACCGGGAGAACGTAGAATAACGGAGCGATCGTGTCGCTCCGGAGCCCGAGCGAAAAAATTCTAAGTCCCCGTTCGTGTCGCTCCGGAGCCCGAGCGAAAAAATTCTAAGTCCCCGTTCGTGTCGCTCCGGAACCGAATGTCGACGGAACGAAATGACAACGGTAGATCCTTATTCCTGGTGCTCGTGGCTCTCTAAAACCATACACTTGTTCTCCTCTGTCTCTTACCTGTGTCGAGATAATCGAGAATCATGGAGCGTTCGTGTCGCTCCGGAACCGAAAGTCGTCGGTTCGAAACGAGAACGTTAGATCCATATTCCTGATCGTTGAGGCACTCTAAAACTATTAGGCTGTTTTGCTCTCTGATGCCCGTGGACCGAGAGAACGTAGAATAACGGAGCGATCGTGTCGCTCCGGAGCCCGAGCGAAAAAATTCTAAGTCCCCGTTCGTGTCGCTCCGGAGCCCGAGCGAAAAAATTCTAAGTCCCCGTTCGTGTCGCTCCGGAACCGAATGTCGACGGAACGAAATGACAACGGTAGATCCTTATTCCTGGTGCTCGTGGCTCTCTAAAACCATACACTTGTTCTCCTCTGTCTCTTACCTGTGTCGAGATAATCGAGAATCATGGAGCGTTCGTGTCGCTCCGGAACCGAAAGTCGTCGGTTCGAAACGAGAACGTTGGATCCATATTCCTGATCGTTGAGGCACTCTAAAACTATTAGGCTGTTTTGCTCTCTGATGCCCGTGGACCGAGAGAACGTAGAATAACGGAGCGATCGTGTCGCTCCGGAGCCCGAGCGAAAAAATTCTAAGTCCCCGTTCGTGTCGCTCCGGAGCCCGAGCGAAAAAATTCTAAGTCCCCGTTCGTGTCGCTCCGGAACCGAATGTCGACGGAACGAAATGACAACGGTAGATCCTTATTCCTGGTGCTCGTGGCTCTCTAAAACCATACACTTGTTCTCCTCTGTCTCTTACCTGTGTCGAGATAATCGAGAATCATGGAGCGTTCGTGTCGCTCCGGAACCGAAAGTCGTCGGTTCGAAACGAGAACGTTGGATCCATATTCCTGATCGTTGAGGCACTCTAAAACTATTAGGCTGTTTTGCTCTCTGATGCCCGTGGACCGAGAGAACGTAGAATAACGGAGCGATCGTGTCGCTCCGGAGCCCGAGCGAAAAAATTCTAAGTCCCCGTTCGTGTCGCTCCGGAGCCCGAGCGAAAAAATTCTAAGTCCCCGTTCGTGTCGCTCCGGAACCGAATGTCGACGGAACGAAATGACAACGGTAGATCCTTATTCCTGGTGCTCGTGGCTCTCTAAAACCATACACTTGTTCTCCTCTGTCTCTTACCTGTGTCGAGATAATCGAGAATCATGGAGCGTTCGTGTCGCTCCGGAACCGAAAGTCGTCGGTTCGAAACGAGAACGTTGGATCCATATTCCTGATCGTTGAGGCACTCTAAAACTATTAGGCTGTTTTGCTCTCTGATGCCCGTGGACCGAGAGAACGTAGAATAACGGAGCGATCGTGTCGCTCCGGAGCCCGAGCGAAAAAATTCTAAGTCCCCGTTCGTGTCGCTCCGGAGCCCGAGCGAAAAAATTCTAAGTCCCCGTTCGTGTCGCTCCGGAACCGAATGTCGACGGAACGAAATGACAACGGTAGATCCTTATTCCTGGTGCTCGTGGCTCTCTAAAACCATACACTTGTTCTCCTCTGTCTCTTACCTGTGTCGAGATAATCGAGAATCATGGAGCGTTCGTGTCGCTCCGGAACCGAAAGTCGTCGGTTCGAAACGAGAACGTTAGATCCATATTCCTGATCGTTGAGGCACTCTAAAACTATTAGGCTGTTTTGCTCTCTGATGCCCGTGGACCGAGAGAACGTAGAATAACGGAGCGATCGTGTCGCTCCGGAGCCCGAGCGAAAAAATTCTAAGTCCCCGTTCGTGTCGCTCCGGAGCCCGAGCGAAAAAATTCTAAGTCCCCGTTCGTGTCGCTCCGGAACCGAATGTCGACGGAACGAAATGACAACGGTAGATCCTTATTCCTGGTGCTCGTGGCTCTCTAAAACCATACACTTGTTCTCCTCTGTCTCTTACCTGTGTCGAGATAATCGAGAATCATGGAGCGTTCGTGTCGCTCCGGAACCGAAAGTCGTCGGTTCGAAACGAGAACGTTAGATCCATATTCCTGATCGTTGAGGCACTCTAAAACTATTAGGCTGTTTTGCTCTCTGATGCCCGTGGACCGAGAGAACGTAGAATAACGGAGCGATCGTGTCGCTCCGGAGCCCGAGCGAAAAAATTCTAAGTCCCCGTTCGTGTCGCTCCGGAGCCCGAGCGAAAAAATTCTAAGTCCCCGTTCGTGTCGCTCCGGAACCGAATGTCGACGGAACGAAATGACAACGGTAGATCCTTATTCCTGGTGCTCGTGGCTCTCTAAAACCATACACTTGTTCTCCTCTGTCTCTTACCTGTGTCGAGATAATCGAGAATCATGGAGCGTTCGTGTCGCTCCGGAACCGAAAGTCGTCGGTTCGAAACGAGAACGTTAGATCCATATTCCTGATCGTTGAGGCACTCTAAAACTATTAGGCTGTTTTGCTCTCTGATGCCCGTGGACCGAGAGAACGTAGAATAACGGAGCGATCGTGTCGCTCCGGAGCCCGAGCGAAAAAATTCTAAGTCCCCGTTCGTGTCGCTCCGGAGTCCGAGCGAAAAAATTCTAAGTCCCCGTTCGTGTCGCTCCGGAACCGAATGTCGACGGAACGAAATGACAACGGTAGATCCTTATTCCTGGTGCTCGTGGCTCTCTAAAACCATACACTTGTTCTCCTCTGTCTCTTACCTGTGTCGAGATAATCGAGAATCATGGAGCGTTCGTGTCGCTCCGGAACCGAAAGTCGTCGGTTCGAAACGAGAACGTTAGATCCATATTCCTGATCGTTGAGGCACTCTAAAACTATTAGGCTGTTTTGCTCTCTGATGCCCGTGGACCGAGAGAACGTAGAATAACGGAGCGATCGTGTCGCTCCGGAGCCCGAGCGAAAAAATTCTAAGTCCCCGTTCGTGTCGCTCCGGAGCCCGAGCGAAAAAATTCTAAGTCCCCGTTCGTGTCGCTCCGGAACCGAATGTCGACGGAACGAAATGACAACGGTAGATCCTTATTCCTGGTGCTCGTGGCTCTCTAAAACCATACACTTGTTCTCCTCTGTCTCTTACCTGTGTCGAGATAATCGAGAATCATGGAGCGTTCGTGTCGCTCCGGAACCGAAAGTCGTCGGTTCGAAACGAGAACGTTAGATCCATATTCCTGATCGTTGAGGCACTCTAAAACTATTAGGCTGTTTTGCTCTCTGATGCCCGTGGACCGAGAGAACGTAGAATAACGGAGCGATCGTGTCGCTCCGGAGCCCGAGCGAAAAAATTCTAAGTCCCCGTTCGTGTCGCTCCGGAGCCCGAGCGAAAAAATTCTAAGTCCCCGTTCGTGTCGCTCCGGAACCGAATGTCGACGGAACGAAATGACAACGGTAGATCCTTATTCCTGGTGCTCGTGGCTCTCTAAAACCATACACTTGTTCTCCTCTGTCTCTTACCTGTGTCGAGATAATCGAGAATCATGGAGCGTTCGTGTCGCTCCGGAACCGAAAGTCGTCGGTTCGAAACGAGAACGTTAGATCCATATTCCTGATCGTTGAGGCACTCTAAAACTATTAGGCTGTTTTGCTCTCTGATGCCCGTGGACCGAGAGAACGTAGAATAACGGAGCGATCGTGTCGCTCCGGAGCCCGAGCGAAAAAATTCTAAGTCCCCGTTCGTGTCGCTCCGGAACCGAATGTCGACGGAACGAAATGACAACGGTAGATCCTTATTCCTGGTGCTCGTGGCTCTCTAAAACCATACACTTGTTCTCCTCTGTCTCTTACCTGTGTCGAGATAATCGAGAATCATGGAGCGTTCGTGTAGCTCCGGAACCGAAAGTCGTCGGTTCGAAACGAGAACGTTGGATCCTTATTCCTGATCGTTGAGGCACTCTAAAACTATTAGGCTGTTTTGCTCTCTGATGCCCGTGGACCGAGAGAACGTAGAATAACGGAGCGATCGTGTCGCTCCGGAGCCCGAGCGAAAAAATTCTAAGTCCCCGTTCGTGTCGCTCCGGAGCCCGAGCGAAAAAATTCTAAGTCCCCGTTCGTGTCGCTCCGGAACCGAATGTCGACGGAACGAAATGACAACGGTAGATCCTTATTCCTGGTGCTCGTGGCTCTCTAAAACCATACACTTGTTCTCCTCTGTCTCTTACCTGTGTCGAGATAATCGAGAATCATGGAGCGTTCGTGTCGCTCCGGAACCGAAAGTCGTCGGTTCGAAACGAGAACGTTAGATCCATATTCCTGATCGTTGAGGCACTCTAAAACTATTAGGCTGTTTTGCTCTCTGATGCCCGTGGACCGAGAGAACGTAGAATAACGGAGCGATCGTGTCGCTCCGGAGCCCGAGCGAAAAAATTCTAAGTCCCCGTTCGTGTCGCTCCGGAGCCCGAGCGAAAAAATTCTAAGTCCCCGTTCGTGTCGCTCCGGAACCGAATGTCGACGGAACGAAATGACAACGGTAGATCCTTATTCCTGGTGCTCGTGGCTCTCTAAAACCATACACTTGTTCTCCTCTGTCTCTTACCTGTGTCGAGATAATCGAGAATCATGGAGCGTTCGTGTCGCTCCGGAACCGAAAGTCGTCGGTTCGAAACGAGAACGTTAGATCCATATTCCTGATCGTTGAGGCACTCTAAAACTATTAGGCTGTTTTGCTCTCTGATGCCCGTGGACCGAGAGAACGTAGAATAACGGAGCGATCGTGTCGCTCCGGAGCCCGAGCGAAAAAATTCTAAGTCCCCGTTCGTGTCGCTCCGGAGTCCGAGCGAAAAAATTCTAAGTCCCCGTTCGTGTCGCTCCGGAACCGAATGTCGACGGAACGAAATGACAACGGTAGATCCTTATTCCTGGTGCTCGTGGCTCTCTAAAACCATACACTTGTTCTCCTCTGTCTCTTACCTGTGTCGAGATAATCGAGAATCATGGAGCGTTCGTGTCGCTCCGGAACCGAAAGTCGTCGGTTCGAAACGAGAACGTTAGATCCATATTCCTGATCGTTGAGGCACTCTAAAACTATTAGGCTGTTTTGCTCTCTGATGCCCGTGGACCGAGAGAACGTAGAATAACGGAGCGATCGTGTCGCTCCGGAGCCCGAGCGAAAAAATTCTAAGTCCCCGTTCGTGTCGCTCCGGAGCCCGAGCGAAAAAATTCTAAGTCCCCGTTCGTGTCGCTCCGGAACCGAATGTCGACGGAACGAAATGACAACGGTAGATCCTTATTCCTGGTGCTCGTGGCTCTCTAAAACCATACACTTGTTCTCCTCTGTCTCTTACCTGTGTCGAGATAATCGAGAATCATGGAGCGTTCGTGTCGCTCCGGAACCGAAAGTCGTCGGTTCGAAACGAGAACGTTAGATCCATATTCCTGATCGTTGAGGCACTCTAAAACTATTAGGCTGTTTTGCTCTCTGATGCCCGTGGACCGAGAGAACGTAGAATAACGGAGCGATCGTGTCGCTCCGGAGCCCGAGCGAAAAAATTCTAAGTCCCCGTTCGTGTCGCTCCGGAGCCCGAGCGAAAAAATTCTAAGTCCCCGTTCGTGTCGCTCCGGAACCGAATGTCGACGGAACGAAATGACAACGGTAGATCCTTATTCCTGGTGCTCGTGGCTCTCTAAAACCATACACTTGTTCTCCTCTGTCTCTTACCTGTGTCGAGATAATCGAGAATCATGGAGCGTTCGTGTCGCTCCGGAACCGAAAGTCGTCGGTTCGAAACGAGAACGTTAGATCCATATTCCTGATCGTTGAGGCACTCTAAAACTATTAGGCTGTTTTGCTCTCTGATGCCCGTGGACCGAGAGAACGTAGAATAACGGAGCGATCGTGTCGCTCCGGAGCCCGAGCGAAAAAATTCTAAGTCCCCGTTCGTGTCGCTCCGGAGCCCGAGCGAAAAAATTCTAAGTCCCCGTTCGTGTCGCTCCGGAACCGAATGTCGACGGAACGAAATGACAACGGTAGATCCTTATTCCTGGTGCTCGTGGCTCTCTAAAACCATACACTTGTTCTCCTCTGTCTCTTACCTGTGTCGAGATAATCGAGAATCATGGAGCGTTCGTGTCGCTCCGGAACCGAAAGTCGTCGGTTCGAAACGAGAACGTTAGATCCATATTCCTGATCGTTGAGGCACTCTAAAACTATTAGGCTGTTTTGCTCTCTGATGCCCGTGGACCGAGAGAACGTAGAATAACGGAGCGATCGTGTCGCTCCGGAGCCCGAGCGAAAAAATTCTAAGTCCCCGTTCGTGTCGCTCCGGAGCCCGAGCGAAAAAATTCTAAGTCCCCGTTCGTGTCGCTCCGGAACCGAATGTCGACGGAACGAAATGACAACGGTAGATCCTTATTCCTGGTGCTCGTGGCTCTCTAAAACCATACACTTGTTCTCCTCTGTCTCTTACCTGTGTCGAGATAATCGAGAATCATGGAGCGTTCGTGTCGCTCCGGAACCGAAAGTCGTCGGTTCGAAACGAGAACGTTGGATCCATATTCCTGATCGTTGAGGCACTCTAAAACTATTAGGCTGTTTTGCTCTCTGATGCCCGTGGACCGAGAGAACGTAGAATAACGGAGCGATCGTGTCGCTCCGGAGCCCGAGCGAAAAAATTCTAAGTCCCCGTTCGTGTCGCTCCGGAGCCCGAGCGAAAAAATTCTAAGTCCCCGTTCGTGTCGCTCCGGAACCGAATGTCGACGGAACGAAATGACAACGGTAGATCCTTATTCCTGGTGCTCGTGGCTCTCTAAAACCATACACTTGTTCTCCTCTGTCTCTTACCTGTGTCGAGATAATCGAGAATCATGGAGCGTTCGTGTCGCTCCGGAACCGAAAGTCGTCGGTTCGAAACGAGAACGTTAGATCCATATTCCTGATCGTTGAGGCACTCTAAAACTATTAGGCTGTTTTGCTCTCTGATGCCCGTGGACCGAGAGAACGTAGAATAACGGAGCGATCGTGTCGCTCCGGAACCGAAAGTCGTCGGTTCGAAACGAGAACGTTAGATCCATATTCCTGATCGTTGAGGCACTCTAAAACTATTAGGCTGTTTTGCTCTCTGATGCCCGTGGACCGAGAGAACGTAGAATAACGGAGCGATCGTGTCGCTCCGGAGCCCGAGCGAAAAAATTCTAAGTCCCCGTTCGTGTCGCTCCGGAGCCCGAGCGAAAAAATTCTAAGTCCCCGTTCGTGTCGCTCCGGAACCGAATGTCGACGGAACGAAATGACAACGGTAGATCCTTATTCCTGGTGCTCGTGGCTCTCTAAAACCATACACTTGTTCTCCTCTGTCTCTTACCTGTGTCGAGATAATCGAGAATCATGGAGCGTTCGTGTCGCTCCGGAACCGAAAGTCGTCGGTTCGAAACGAGAACGTTAGATCCATATTCCTGATCGTTGAGGCACTCTAAAACTATTAGGCTGTTTTGCTCTCTGATGCCCGTGGACCGAGAGAACGTAGAATAACGGAGCGATCGTGTCGCTCCGGAGCCCGAGCGAAAAAATTCTAAGTCCCCGTTCGTGTCGCTCCGGAGCCCGAGCGAAAAAATTCTAAGTCCCCGTTCGTGTCGCTCCGGAACCGAATGTCGACGGAACGAAATGACAACGGTAGATCCTTATTCCTGGTGCTCGTGGCTCTCTAAAACCATACACTTGTTCTCCTCTGTCTCTTACCTGTGTCGAGATAATCGAGAATCATGGAGCGTTCGTGTCGCTCCGGAACCGAAAGTCGTCGGTTCGAAACGAGAACGTTAGATCCATATTCCTGATCGTTGAGGCACTCTAAAACTATTAGGCTGTTTTGCTCTCTGATGCCCGTGGACCGAGAGAACGTAGAATAACGGAGCGATCGTGTCGCTCCGGAGCCCGAGCGAAAAAATTCTAAGTCCCCGTTCGTGTCGCTCCGGAGCCCGAGCGAAAAAATTCTAAGTCCCCGTTCGTGTCGCTCCGGAACCGAATGTCGACGGAACGAAATGACAACGGTAGATCCTTATTCCTGGTGCTCGTGGCTCTCTAAAACCATACACTTGTTCTCCTCTGTCTCTTACCTGTGTCGAGATAATCGAGAATCATGGAGCGTTCGTGTCGCTCCGGAACCGAAAGTCGTCGGTTCGAAACGAGAACGTTGGATCCATATTCCTGATCGTTGAGGCACTCTAAAACTATTAGGCTGTTTTGCTCTCTGATGCCCGTGGACCGAGAGAACGTAGAATAACGGAGCGATCGTGTCGCTCCGGAGCCCGAGCGAAAAAATTCTAAGTCCCCGTTCGTGTCGCTCCGGAGCCCGAGCGAAAAAATTCTAAGTCCCCGTTCGTGTCGCTCCGGAACCGAATGTCGACGGAACGAAATGACAACGGTAGATCCTTATTCCTGGTGCTCGTGGCTCTCTAAAACCATACACTTGTTCTCCTCTGTCTCTTACCTGTGTCGAGATAATCGAGAATCATGGAGCGTTCGTGTCGCTCCGGAACCGAAAGTCGTCGGTTCGAAACGAGAACGTTAGATCCATATTCCTGATCGTTGAGGCACTCTAAAACTATTAGGCTGTTTTGCTCTCTGATGTCCGTGGACCGAGAGAACGTAGAATAACGGAGCGATCGTGTCGCTCCGGAGCCCGAGCGAAAAAATTCTAAGTCCCCGTTCGTGTCGCTCCGGAGCCCGAGCGAAAAAATTCTAAGTCCCCGTTCGTGTCGCTCCGGAACCGAATGTCGACGGAACGAAATGACAACGGTAGATCCTTATTCCTGGTGCTCGTGGCTCTCTAAAACCATACACTTGTTCTCCTCTGTCTCTTACCTGTGTCGAGATAATCGAGAATCATGGAGCGTTCGTGTCGCTCCGGAACCGAAAGTCGTCGGTTCGAAACGAGAACGTTAGATCCATATTCCTGATCGTTGAGGCACTCTAAAACTATTAGGCTGTTTTGCTCTCTGATGCCCGTGGACCGAGAGAACGTAGAATAACGGAGCGATCGTGTCGCTCCGGAGCCCGAGCGAAAAAATTCTAAGTCCCCGTTCGTGTCGCTCCGGAGCCCGAGCGAAAAAATTCTAAGTCCCCGTTCGTGTCGCTCCGGAACCGAATGTCGACGGAACGAAATGACAACGGTAGATCCTTATTCCTGGTGCTCGTGGCTCTCTAAAACCATACACTTGTTCTCCTCTGTCTCTTACCTGTGTCGAGATAATCGAGAATCATGGAGCGTTCGTGTCGCTCCGGAACCGAAAGTCGTCGGTTCGAAACGAGAACGTTAGATCCATATTCCTGATCGTTGAGGCACTCTAAAACTATTAGGCTGTTTTGCTCTCTGATGTCCGTGGACCGAGAGAACGTAGAATAACGGAGCGATCGTGTCGCTCCGGAGCCCGAGCGAAAAAATTCTAAGTCCCCGTTCGTGTCGCTCCGGAGCCCGAGCGAAAAAATTCTAAGTCCCCGTTCGTGTCGCTCCGGAACCGAATGTCGACGGAACGAAATGACAACGGTAGATCCTTATTCCTGGTGCTCGTGGCTCTCTAAAACCATACACTTGTTCTCCTCTGTCTCTTACCTGTGTCGAGATAATCGAGAATCATGGAGCGTTCGTGTCGCTCCGGAACCGAAAGTCGTCGGTTCGAAACGAGAACGTTAGATCCATATTCCTGATCGTTGAGGCACTCTAAAACTATTAGGCTGTTTTGCTCTCTGATGCCCGTGGACCGAGAGAACGTAGAATAACGGAGCGATCGTGTCGCTCCGGAGCCCGAGCGAAAAAATTCTAAGTCCCCGTTCGTGTCGCTCCGGAGCCCGAGCGAAAAAATTCTAAGTCCCCGTTCGTGTCGCTCCGGAACCGAATGTCGACGGAACGAAATGACAACGGTAGATCCTTATTCCTGGTGCTCGTGGCTCTCTAAAACCATACACTTGTTCTCCTCTGTCTCTTACCTGTGTCGAGATAATCGAGAATCATGGAGCGTTCGTGTCGCTCCGGAACCGAAAGTCGTCGGTTCGAAACGAGAACGTTAGATCCATATTCCTGATCGTTGAGGCACTCTAAAACTATTAGGCTGTTTTGCTCTCTGATGTCCGTGGACCGAGAGAACGTAGAATAACGGAGCGATCGTGTCGCTCCGGAGCCCGAGCGAAAAAATTCTAAGTCCCCGTTCGTGTCGCTCCGGAGCCCGAGCGAAAAAATTCTAAGTCCCCGTTCGTGTCGCTCCGGAACCGAATGTCGACGGAACGAAATGACAACGGTAGATCCTTATTCCTGGTGCTCGTGGCTCTCTAAAACCATACACTTGTTCTCCTCTGTCTCTTACCTGTGTCGAGATAATCGAGAATCATGGAGCGTTCGTGTCGCTCCGGAACCGAAAGTCGTCGGTTCGAAACGAGAACGTTAGATCCATATTCCTGATCGTTGAGGCACTCTAAAACTATTAGGCTGTTTTGCTCTCTGATGCCCGTGGACCGAGAGAACGTAGAATAACGGAGCGATCGTGTCGCTCCGGAGCCCGAGCGAAAAAATTCTAAGTCCCCGTTCGTGTCGCTCCGGAGCCCGAGCGAAAAAATTCTAAGTCCCCGTTCGTGTCGCTCCGGAACCGAATGTCGACGGAACGAAATGACAACGGTAGATCCTTATTCCTGGTGCTCGTGGCTCTCTAAAACCATACACTTGTTCTCCTCTGTCTCTTACCTGTGTCGAGATAATCGAGAATCATGGAGCGTTCGTGTCGCTCCGGAACCGAAAGTCGTCGGTTCGAAACGAGAACGTTAGATCCATATTCCTGATCGTTGAGGCACTCTAAAACTATTAGGCTGTTTTGCTCTCTGATGCCCGTGGACCGAGAGAACGTAGAATAACGGAGCGATCGTGTCGCTCCGGAGCCCGAGCGAAAAAATTCTAAGTCCCCGTTCGTGTCGCTCCGGAGCCCGAGCGAAAAAATTCTAAGTCCCCGTTCGTGTCGCTCCGGAACCGAATGTCGACGGAACGAAATGACAACGGTAGATCCTTATTCCTGGTGCTCGTGGCTCTCTAAAACCATACACTTGTTCTCCTCTGTCTCTTACCTGTGTCGAGATAATCGAGAATCATGGAGCGTTCGTGTCGCTCCGGAACCGAAAGTCGTCGGTTCGAAACGAGAACGTTGGATCCATATTCCTGATCGTTGAGGCACTCTAAAACTATTAGGCTGTTTTGCTCTCTGATGCCCGTGGACCGAGAGAACGTAGAATAACGGAGCGATCGTGTCGCTCCGGAGCCCGAGCGAAAAAATTCTAAGTCCCCGTTCGTGTCGCTCCGGAGCCCGAGCGAAAAAATTCTAAGTCCCCGTTCGTGTCGCTCCGGAACCGAATGTCGACGGAACGAAATGACAACGGTAGATCCTTATTCCTGGTGCTCGTGGCTCTCTAAAACCATACACTTGTTCTCCTCTGTCTCTTACCTGTGTCGAGATAATCGAGAATCATGGAGCGTTCGTGTCGCTCCGGAACCGAAAGTCGTCGGTTCGAAACGAGAACGTTGGATCCATATTCCTGATCGTTGAGGCACTCTAAAACTATTAGGCTGTTTTGCTCTCTGATGCCCGTGGACCGAGAGAACGTAGAATAACGGAGCGATCGTGTCGCTCCGGAGCCCGAGCGAAAAAATTCTAAGTCCCCGTTCGTGTCGCTCCGGAGCCCGACCGAAAAAATTCTAAGTCCCCGTTCGTGTCGCTCCGGAACCGAATGTCGACGGAACGAAATGACAACGGTAGATCCTTATTCCTGGTGCTCGTGGCTCTCTAAAACCATACACTTGTTCTCCTCTGTCTCTTACCTGTGTCGAGATAATCGAGAATCATGGAGCGTTCGTGTCGCTCCGGAACCGAAAGTCGTCGGTTCGAAACGAGAACGTTAGATCCATATTCCTGATCGTTGAGGCACTCTAAAACTATTAGGCTGTTTTGCTCTCTGATGCCCGTGGACCGAGAGAACGTAGAATAACGGAGCGATCGTGTCGCTCCGGAGCCCGAGCGAAAAAATTCTAAGTCCCCGTTCGTGTCGCTCCGGAACCGAATGTCGACGGATCGAAATGACAACGGTAGATCCTTATTCCTGGTGCTCGTGGCTCTCTAAAACCATACACTTGTTCTCCTCTGTCTCTTACCTGTGTCGAGATAATCGAGAATCATGGAGCGTTCGTGTCGCTCCGGAACCGAAAGTCGTCGGTTCGAAACGAGAACGTTAGATCCATATTCCTGATCGTTGAGGCACTCTAAAACTATTAGGCTGTTTTGCTCTCTGATGCCCGTGGACCGAGAGAACGTAGAATAACGGAGCGATCGTGTCGCTCCGGAGCCCGAGCGAAAAAATTCTAAGTCCCCGTTCGTGTCGCTCCGGAGCCCGAGCGAAAAAATTCTAAGTCCCCGTTCGTGTCGCTCCGGAACCGAATGTCGACGGAACGAAATGACAACGGTAGATCCTTATTCCTGGTGCTCGTGGCTCTCTAAAACCATACACTTGTTCTCCTCTGTCTCTTACCTGTGTCGAGATAATCGAGAATCATGGAGCGTTCGTGTCGCTCCGGAACCGAAAGTCGTCGGTTCGAAACGAGAACGTTAGATCCATATTCCTGATCGTTGAGGCACTCTAAAACTATTAGGCTGTTTTGCTCTCTGATGTCCGTGGACCGAGAGAACGTAGAATAACGGAGCGATCGTGTCGCTCCGGAGCCCGAGCGAAAAAATTCTAAGTCCCCGTTCGTGTCGCTCCGGAGCCCGAGCGAAAAAATTCTAAGTCCCCGTTCGTGTCGCTCCGGAACCGAATGTCGACGGAACGAAATGACAACGGTAGATCCTTATTCCTGGTGCTCGTGGCTCTCTAAAACCATACACTTGTTCTCCTCTGTCTCTTACCTGTGTCGAGATAATCGAGAATCATGGAGCGTTCGTGTCGCTCCGGAACCGAAAGTCGTCGGTTCGAAACGAGAACGTTAGATCCATATTCCTGATCGTTGAGGCACTCTAAAACTATTAGGCTGTTTTGCTCTCTGATGCCCGTGGACCGAGAGAACGTAGAATAACGGAGCGATCGTGTCGCTCCGGAGCCCGAGCGAAAAAATTCTAAGTCCCCGTTCGTGTCGCTCCGGAGCCCGAGCGAAAAAATTCTAAGTCCCCGTTCGTGTCGCTCCGGAACCGAATGTCGACGGAACGAAATGACAACGGTAGATCCTTATTCCTGGTGCTCGTGGCTCTCTAAAACCATACACTTGTTCTCCTCTGTCTCTTACCTGTGTCGAGATAATCGAGAATCATGGAGCGTTCGTGTCGCTCCGGAACCGAAAGTCGTCGGTTCGAAACGAGAACGTTAGATCCATATTCCTGATCGTTGAGGCACTCTAAAACTATTAGGCTGTTTTGCTCTCTGATGCCCGTGGACCGAGAGAACGTAGAATAACGGAGCGGTCGTGTCGCTCCGGAGCCCGAGCGAAAAAATTCTAAGTCCCCGTTCGTGTCGCTCCGGAACCGAATGTCGACGGAACGAAATGACAACGGTAGATCCTTATTCCTGGTGCTCGTGGCTCTCTAAAACCATACACTTGTTCTCCTCTGTCTCTTACCTGTGTCGAGATAATCGAGAATCATGGAGCGTTCGTGTCGCTCCGGAACCGAAAGTCGTCGGTTCGAAACGAGAACGTTAGATCCATATTCCTGATCGTTGAGGCACTCTAAAACTATTAGGCTGTTTTGCTCTCTGATGCCCGTGGACCGAGAGAACGTAGAATAACGGAGCGATCGTGTCGCTCCGGAGCCCGAGCGAAAAAATTCTAAGTCCCCGTTCGTGTCGCTCCGGAGCCCGAGCGAAAAAATTCTAAGTCCCCGTTCGTGTCGCTCCGGAACCGAATGTCGACGGAACGAAATGACAACGGTAGATCCTTATTCCTGGTGCTCGTGGCTCTCTAAAACCATACACTTGTTCTCCTCTGTCTCTTACCTGTGTCGAGATAATCGAGAATCATGGAGCGTTCGTGTCGCTCCGGAACCGAAAGTCGTCGGTTCGAAACGAGAACGTTAGATCCATATTCCTGATCGTTGAGGCACTCTAAAACTATTAGGCTGTTTTGCTCTCTGATGCCCGTGGACCGAGAGAACGTAGAATAACGGAGCGATCGTGTCGCTCCGGAGCCCGAGCGAAAAAATTCTAAGTCCCCGTTCGTGTCGCTCCGGAGCCCGAGCGAAAAAATTCTAAGTCCCCGTTCGTGTCGCTCCGGAACCGAATGTCGACGGAACGAAATGACAACGGTAGATCCTTATTCCTGGTGCTCGTGGCTCTCTAAAACCATACACTTGTTCTCCTCTGTCTCTTACCTGTGTCGAGATAATCGAGAATCATGGAGCGTTCGTGTCGCTCCGGAACCGAAAGTCGTCGGTTCGAAACGAGAACGTTGGATCCATATTCCTGATCGTTGAGGCACTCTAAAACTATTAGGCTGTTTTGCTCTCTGATGCCCGTGGACCGAGAGAACGTAGAATAACGGAGCGATCGTGTCGCTCCGGAGCCCGAGCGAAAAAATTCTAAGTCCCCGTTCGTGTCGCTCCGGAGCCCGAGCGAAAAAATTCTAAGTCCCCGTTCGTGTCGCTCCGGAACCGAATGTCGACGGAACGAAATGACAACGGTAGATCCTTATTCCTGGTGCTCGTGGCTCTCTAAAACCATACACTTGTTCTCCTCTGTCTCTTACCTGTGTCGAGATAATCGAGAATCATGGAGCGTTCGTGTCGCTCCGGAACCGAAAGTCGTCGGTTCGAAACGAGAACGTTGGATCCATATTCCTGATCGTTGAGGCACTCTAAAACTATTAGGCTGTTTTGCTCTCTGATGCCCGTGGACCGAGAGAACGTAGAATAACGGAGCGATCGTGTCGCTCCGGAGCCCGAGCGAAAAAATTCTAAGTCCCCGTTCGTGTCGATCCGGAGCCCGACCGAAAAAATTCTAAGTCCCCGTTCGTGTCGCTCCGGAACCGAATGTCGACGGAACGAAATGACAACGGTAGATCCTTATTCCTGGTGCTCGTGGCTCTCTAAAACCATACACTTGTTCTCCTCTGTCTCTTACCTGTGTCGAGATAATCGAGAATCATGGAGCGTTCGTGTCGCTCCGGAACCGAAAGTCGTCGGTTCGAAACGAGAACGTTAGATCCATATTCCTGATCGTTGAGGCACTCTAAAACTATTAGGCTGTTTTGCTCTCTGATGCCCGTGGACCGAGAGAACGTAGAATAACGGAGCGATCGTGTCGCTCCGGAGCCCGAGCGAAAAAATTCTAAGTCCCCGTTCGTGTCGCTCCGGAACCGAATGTCGACGGATCGAAATGACAACGGTAGATCCTTATTCCTGGTGCTCGTGGCTCTCTAAAACCATACACTTGTTCTCCTCTGTCTCTTACCTGTGTCGAGATAATCGAGAATCATGGAGCGTTCGTGTCGCTCCGGAACCGAAAGTCGTCGGTTCGAAACGAGAACGTTAGATCCATATTCCTGATCGTTGAGGCACTCTAAAACTATTAGGCTGTTTTGCTCTCTGATGCCCGTGGACCGAGAGAACGTAGAATAACGGAGCGATCGTGTCGCTCCGGAGCCCGAGCGAAAAAATTCTAAGTCCCCGTTCGTGTCGCTCCGGAGCCCGAGCGAAAAAATTCTAAGTCCCCGTTCGTGTCGCTCCGGAACCGAATGTCGACGGAACGAAATGACAACGGTAGATCCTTATTCCTGGTGCTCGTGGCTCTCTAAAACCATACACTTGTTCTCCTCTGTCTCTTACCTGTGTCGAGATAATCGAGAATCATGGAGCGTTCGTGTCGCTCCGGAACCGAAAGTCGTCGGTTCGAAACGAGAACGTTAGATCCATATTCCTGATCGTTGAGGCACTCTAAAACTATTAGGCTGTTTTGCTCTCTGATGCCCGTGGACCGAGAGAACGTAGAATAACGGAGCGATCGTGTCGCTCCGGAGCCCGAGCGAAAAAATTCTAAGTCCCCGTTCGTGTCGCTCCGGAGCCCGAGCGAAAAAATTCTAAGTCCCCGTTCGTGTCGCTCCGGAACCGAATGTCGACGGAACGAAATGACAACGGTAGATCCTTATTCCTGGTGCTCGTGGCTCTCTAAAACCATACACTTGTTCTCCTCTGTCTCTTACCTGTGTCGAGATAATCGAGAATCATGGAGCGTTCGTGTCGCTCCGGAACCGAAAGTCGTCGGTTCGAAACGAGAACGTTGGATCCATATTCCTGATCGTTGAGGCACTCTAAAACTATTAGGCTGTTTTGCTCTCTGATGCCCGTGGACCGAGAGAACGTAGAATAACGGAGCGATCGTGTCGCTCCGGAGCCCGAGCGAAAAAATTCCAAGTCCCCGTTCGTGTCGCTCCGGAGCCCGAGCGAAAAAATTCTAAGTCCCCGTTCGTGTCGCTCCGGAACCGAATGTCGACGGAACGAAATGACAACGGTAGATCCTTATTCCTGGTGCTCGTGGCTCTCTAAAACCATACACTTGTTCTCCTCTGTCTCTTACCTGTGTCGAGATAATCGAGAATCATGGAGCGTTCGTGTCGCTCCGGAACCGAAAGTCGTCGGTTCGAAACGAGAACGTTGGATCCATATTCCTGATCGTTGAGGCACTCTAAAACTATTAGGCTGTTTTGCTCTCTGATGCCCGTGGACCGAGAGAACGTAGAATAACGGAGCGATCGTGTCGCTCCGGAGCCCGAGCGAAAAAATTCTAAGTCCCCGTTCGTGTCGCTCCGGAGCCCGAGCGAAAAAATTCTAAGTCCCCGTTCGTGTCGCTCCGGAACCGAATGTCGACGGAACGAAATGACAACGGTAGATCCTTATTCCTGGTGCTCGTGGCTCTCTAAAACCATACACTTGTTCTCCTCTGTCTCTTACCTGTGTCGAGATAATCGAGAATCATGGAGCGTTCGTGTCGCTCCGGAACCGAAAGTCGTCGGTTCGAAACGAGAACGTTAGATCCATATTCCTGATCGTTGAGGCACTCTAAAACTATTAGGCTGTTTTGCTCTCTGATGCCCGTGGACCGAGAGAACGTAGAATAACGGAGCGATCGTGTCGCTCCGGAGCCCGAGCGAAAAAATTCTAAGTCCCCGTTCGTGTCGCTCCGGAGCCCGAGCGAAAAAATTCTAAGTCCCCGTTCGTGTCGCTCCGGAACCGAATGTCGACGGAACGAAATGACAACGGTAGATCCTTATTCCTGGTGCTCGTGGCTCTCTAAAACCATACACTTGTTCTCCTCTGTCTCTTACCTGTGTCGAGATAATCGAGAATCATGGAGCGTTCGTGTCGCTCCGGAACCGAAAGTCGTCGGTTCGAAACGAGAACGTTAGATCCATATTCCTGATCGTTGAGGCACTCTAAAACTATTAGGCTGTTTTGCTCTCTGATGCCCGTGGACCGAGAGAACGTAGAATAACGGAGCGATCGTGTCGCTCCGGAGCCCGAGCGAAAAAATTCTAAGTCCCCGTTCGTGTCGCTCCGGAGCCCGAGCGAAAAAATTCTAAGTCCCCGTTCGTGTCGCTCCGGAACCGAATGTCGACGGAACGAAATGACAACGGTAGATCCTTATTCCTGGTGCTCGTGGCTCTCTAAAACCATACACTTGTTCTCCTCTGTCTCTTACCTGTGTCGAGATAATCGAGAATCATGGAGCGTTCGTGTCGCTCCGGAACCGAAAGTCGTCGGTTCGAAACGAGAACGTTGGATCCATATTCCTGATCGTTGAGGCACTCTAAAACTATTAGGCTGTTTTGCTCTCTGATGCCCGTGGACCGAGAGAACGTAGAATAACGGAGCGATCGTGTCGCTCCGGAGCCCGAGCGAAAAAATTCCAAGTCCCCGTTCGTGTCGCTCCGGAGCCCGAGCGAAAAAATTCTAAGTCCCCGTTCGTGTCGCTCCGGAACCGAATGTCGACGGAACGAAATGACAACGGTAGATCCTTATTCCTGGTGCTCGTGGCTCTCTAAAACCATACACTTGTTCTCCTCTGTCTCTTACCTGTGTCGAGATAATCGAGAATCATGGAGCGTTCGTGTCGCTCCGGAACCGAAAGTCGTCGGTTCGAAACGAGAACGTTGGATCCATATTCCTGATCGTTGAGGCACTCTAAAACTATTAGGCTGTTTTGCTCTCTGATGCCCGTGGACCGAGAGAACGTAGAATAACGGAGCGATCGTGTCGCTCCGGAGCCCGAGCGAAAAAATTCTAAGTCCCCGTTCGTGTCGCTCCGGAGCCCGAGCGAAAAAATTCTAAGTCCCCGTTCGTGTCGCTCCGGAACCGAATGTCGACGGAACGAAATGACAACGGTAGATCCTTATTCCTGGTGCTCGTGGCTCTCTAAAACCATACACTTGTTCTCCTCTGTCTCTTACCTGTGTCGAGATAATCGAGAATCATGGAGCGTTCGTGTCGCTCCGGAACCGAAAGTCGTCGGTTCGAAACGAGAACGTTAGATCCATATTCCTGATCGTTGAGGCACTCTAAAACTATTAGGCTGTTTTGCTCTCTGATGCCCGTGGACCGAGAGAACGTAGAATAACGGAGCGATCGTGTCGCTCCGGAGCCCGAGCGAAAAAATTCTAAGTCCCCGTTCGTGTCGCTCCGGAGCCCGAGCGAAAAAATTCTAAGTCCCCGTTCGTGTCGCTCCGGAACCGAATGTCGACGGAACGAAATGACAACGGTAGATCCTTATTCCTGGTGCTCGTGGCTCTCTAAAACCATACACTTGTTCTCCTCTGTCTCTTACCTGTGTCGAGATAATCGAGAATCATGGAGCGTTCGTGTCGCTCCGGAACCGAAAGTCGTCGGTTCGAAACGAGAACGTTAGATCCATATTCCTGATCGTTGAGGCACTCTAAAACTATTAGGCTGTTTTGCTCTCTGATGCCCGTGGACCGAGAGAACGTAGAATAACGGAGCGATCGTGTCGCTCCGGAGCCCGAGCGAAAAAATTCTAAGTCGCCGTTCGTGTCGCTCCGGAGCCCGAGCGAAAAAATTCTAAGTCCCCGTTCGTGTCGCTCCGGAACCGAATGTCGACGGAACGAAATGACAACGGTAGATCCTTATTCCTGGTGCTCGTGGCTCTCTAAAACCATACACTTGTTCTCCTCTGTCTCTTACCTGTGTCGAGATAATCGAGAATCATGGAGCGTTCGTGTCGCTCCGGAACCGAAAGTCGTCGGTTCGAAACGAGAACGTTAGATCCATATTCCTGATCGTTGAGGCACTCTAAAACTATTAGGCTGTTTTGCTCTCTGATGCCCGTGGACCGAGAGAACGTAGAATAACGGAGCGATCGTGTCGCTCCGGAGCCCGAGCGAAAAAATTCCAAGTCCCCGTTCGTGTCGCTCCGGAGCCCGAGCGAAAAAATTCTAAGTCCCCGTTCGTGTCGCTCCGGAACCGAATGTCGACGGAACGAAATGACAACGGTAGATCCTTATTCCTGGTGCTCGTGGCTCTCTAAAACCATACACTTGTTCTCCTCTGTCTCTTACCTGTGTCGAGATAATCGAGAATCATGGAGCGTTCGTGTCGCTCCGGAACCGAAAGTCGTCGGTTCGAAACGAGAACGTTGGATCCATATTCCTGATCGTTGAGGCACTCTAAAACTATTAGGCTGTTTTGCTCTCTGATGCCCGTGGACCGAGAGAACGTAGAATAACGGAGCGATCGTGTCGCTCCGGAGCCCGAGCGAAAAAATTCTAAGTCCCCGTTCGTGTCGCTCCGGAGCCCGAGCGAAAAAATTCTAAGTCCCCGTTCGTGTCGCTCCGGAACCGAATGTCGACGGAACGAAATGACAACGGTAGATCCTTATTCCTGGTGCTCGTGGCTCTCTAAAACCATACACTTGTTCTCCTCTGTCTCTTACCTGTGTCGAGATAATCGAGAATCATGGAGCGTTCGTGTCGCTCCGGAACCGAAAGTCGTCGGTTCGAAACGAGAACGTTAGATCCATATTCCTGATCGTTGAGGCACTCTAAAACTATTAGGCTGTTTTGCTCTCTGATGCCCGTGGACCGAGAGAACGTAGAATAACGGAGCGATCGTGTCGCTCCGGAGCCCGAGCGAAAAAATTCTAAGTCCCCGTTCGTGTCGCTCCGGAGCCCGAGCGAAAAAATTCTAAGTCCCCGTTCGTGTCGCTCCGGAACCGAATGTCGACGGAACGAAATGACAACGGTAGATCCTTATTCCTGGTGCTCGTGGCTCTCTAAAACCATACACTTGTTCTCCTCTGTCTCTTACCTGTGTCGAGATAATCGAGAATCATGGAGCGTTCGTGTCGCTCCGGAACCGAAAGTCGTCGGTTCGAAACGAGAACGTTGGATCCATATTCCTGATCGTTGAGGCACTCTAAAACTATTAGGCTGTTTTGCTCTCTGATGCCCGTGGACCGAGAGAACGTAGAATAACGGAGCGATCGTGTCGCTCCGGAGCCCGAGCGAAAAAATTCTAAGTCCCCGTTCGTGTCGCTCCGGAGCCCGAGCGAAAAAATTCTAAGTCCCCGTTCGTGTCGCTCCGGAACCGAATGTCGACGGAACGAAATGACAACGGTAGATCCTTATTCCTGGTGCTCGTGGCTCTCTAAAACCATACACTTGTTCTCCTCTGTCTCTTACCTGTGTCGAGATAATCGAGAATCATGGAGCGTTCGTGTCGCTCCGGAACCGAAAGTCGTCGGTTCGAAACGAGAACGTTAGATCCATATTCCTGATCGTTGAGGCACTCTAAAACTATTAGGCTGTTTTGCTCTCTGATGCCCGTGGACCGAGAGAACGTAGAATAACGGAGCGATCGTGTCGCTCCGGAGCCCGAGCGAAAAAATTCTAAGTCCCCGTTCGTGTCGCTCCGGAGCCCGAGCGAAAAAATTCTAAGTCCCCGTTCGTGTCGCTCCGGAACCGAATGTCGACGGAACGAAATGACAACGGTAGATCCTTATTCCTGATCGTTGAGGCACTCTAAAACTATTAGGCTGTTTTGCTCTCTGATGCCCGTGGACCTAGAGAACGTAGAATATCGGAGCGATCGTGTCGCTCCGGAGTTCGAGCGAGAAAATTCTAAGTCCCCGTTCGTGTCGCTCCGGAGCCCGAGCGAAAAAATTCTACGTCCCCGTTTGTGTCGCTCCGGAACCGAAAGTCGACGGAACGAAGGGACAACGGTAGATCCTTATTCCTGGTGCTCGTGGCTCTCTAAAACCATCCACTTGTTGTCCTCTGTCTCTTACCTGTGTCGAGATAATCGAGAATTATGGAGCGTTCGTGTCGCTCCGGAACCGAAAGTCGGCGGTTCGACACGAGAACGTTAGATCCTTATTCCTGATCGTTGAGGCACTCTAAAACTATTAGGCTGTTTTGCTCTCTGATGCCCGTGGACCGAGAGAACGTAGAATAACGGAGCGATCGTGTCGCTCCGGAGCCCGAGCGAAAAAATTCCAAGTCCCCGTTCGTGTCGCTCCGGAGCCCGAGCGAAAAAATTCTAAGTCCCCGTTCGTGTCGCTCCGGAACCGAATGTCGACGGAACGAAATGACAACGGTAGATCCTTATTCCTGGTGCTCGTGGCTCTCTAAAACCATACACTTGTTCTCCTCTGTCTCTTACCTGTGTCGAGATAATCGAGAATCATGGAGCGTTCGTGTCGCTCCGGAACCGAAAGTCGTCGGTTCGAAACGAGAACGATAGATCCATATTCCTGATCGTTGAGGCACTCTAAAACTATTAGGCTGTTTTGCTCTCTGATGCCCGTGGACCGAGAGAACGTAGAATAACGGAGCGATCGTGTCGCTCCGGAGCCCGAGCGAAAAAATTCTAAGTCCCCGTTCGTGTCGCTCCGGAGCCCGAGCGAAAATATTCTAAGTCCCCGTTCGTGTCGCTCCGGATTGCTGAGTCGAATTGTGTGCAAGTGCAAGCGGCGTAGTGTTTCTTCGGCCGTTGCGCAGTATTGCCGGCGGGGTATCGTTTTGTCGTTCGTGGTGTACGACTAGTGGAATATTTACCTACGTATAAATAATCTGCGCATGAATGGCGGGAGTATTTAACGGGTGCGTTCGATAGAGAATATGGTCAAGTACACGGTCGTATTGGTCCGATTTGTTTCAACGAGATTCCCTCTGTCCCTATCTTTTTTTTTCTATGCCGACGTTCTATACGCCAGCGGCGTATTGCTTTCTCGCCTACTGCGTACAAGTGCCAGCGGCGTATTGTTTTCTCGC
>NW_027480803.1:35000-50000 GCF_051401765.1 Calliopsis andreniformis
AGAAGTGCGGAGGCGGTGGAGCTAAAGTCCATCGTATGGCCGTAGTGCGTTCGAATGTTCGACACTGCCGTCTCAGTACATAGCTTGTCTCTGGTGAGTTTATACACGAGGCCCCAGGGCTCTTTGTTCCCCTGCTCCGTCACAAAGTTTTTCCAACTTTGCAACTTCGCAGCTCGCACTGCAGACGAGTAGGCCTTTCTCTCAGGGAGATACTCCGCCTTTCTCGCCGCTCTCTCTTCCGGATCTCGCTCTTGCTGGAAGGCCCGTCGGAGTCTGTTGACTCGACGCTTCCGCCTGGTTAAGTCCGGTGTCCACCAAGGGACGGACTTGGAGTGCCACCGCTTTGGACGCATAGAGCTCTCGCACGCGTGGATGATCGATTGCTCGATATCCTGCGCGAAAGATTCAACGTCCGCTCTGCAGCTCAAAGGAGCGCGAGCGGTCAACGACTCACGTCGTCCTAGCAGCGCCCGTTCAAAAGCAGCCCAATCTGCCTTGCGTGTCTGGAACCTACCTTTCCGGGCCTGGTTTCCTTCTACGCCGGCGAGCACAAGATCGAACCTTATGGCTCTGTGATCGCTGGTCGTCCAATCCTTATGGACTTTCCAGTTTCTCACTGACTTCGAAAACTTTTGCGTTGCAAGTGTGACATCAATCCACGACTCTCCGCTCGGGCTGGAGTACGTAGGAATACTACCAGCCTCGTTCAAGACCACCAAGTCGTGTTGGGCGATAAACTCAATGAGCTTCTCACCCTTGGCGTCAGTCTTCGACCCGCCCCACAAGGGGGACCTGGCGTTGACGTCGGCCGCGATCACGACCCTACAGTGGCGTAGAGCACTAAGTGCTCTGTCAAGTCGCCTCAGCCCAACTTCCATGTCTTCACGCCATTGGAAGTATTGGCTGATGAGGTAAAAGCTCTCAAAAGAACCCCCTATGCTAACACAGGAGAGGTGTGTGTCGCACAGTTGCGAGATTTTGACCACGGACACCCCTGGGTTTCTGACAGCTACTGCTGCCATCACCGGGACTGCGCCCGTGACTACTTTCGTCGCAACCCCAAGGCCGGGGACTTTCCCACAGACGCCGTAGGGCTCCTGCGCGAGCAGCACGTCGATACCCCTGCTTCGCATTAGGGTGTTTACTTCGTCCGTAACGTCCCGGGCGCCTCGCATATTATGCTGCAGCACCCGGAGTCTGAACGTTTCGACGTCGTTCTCGGCTCTAGCCATAATTTGTTCGAGAGATTACCTGCTCCCAAGCGGCCTTATAGGACGCACAGGTTCTGTCTCTCGTACTGTGGCTGTGCTTTTTACCTCCTGCTTTGCAGTTGGAACAAACGGGAGGCTTGTCCCTGCTCTTGCAGGAGGCAAAGGTATGCCCCTTCTCGGAGCAGTGACCGCATACCTCCGACGACTTACATCGCTTCGATGTATGGCCAAAGGCCTGACACCTGAAGCATCTCACTACACTGACGAAGTCCCGCACACGGCAGGATCTCCAGTCAATGTAAACTCTCTCCTGGGCCTTCAGTCTGGTTCGCACTTCCGGACTGACTTCAATGACCCAGTTGGCAGCCTCCTTATCGCCTTTAGACCCGGTTGAAAACCGGGGCTTGACGGCAGAGGACACATCCTTCTGGGCCAAGTCGGGAAGATTTTGCTTCCAGATACATCGTAGGACCTCGTCCTTCTTCATCCTTTTCGGAACGTCGTACACAATAAGTGACGGGTTCCTTTTGGACGGGAAGGTCACGGAGAGACCCGCTTCCTTGAGCCGGCTATTCCCGGCAATCGCATCAAGATCCTCTTTGCGCACGGTCTCGACGACGATGCCACCGGAGTGGATGCGTCGGACCGCCTTCACGCGGATCTGCGATTGAGCCGGTTTCACCAGGGAGAGAACAGTGCGCTTGGTAGCCTCACTGTCCTGCTCCTTACCCTTCGGCGGGAAAATGCGCACCGAATTAGTCGGTGGGCGCACCGCGTCTGGGGCAACTCTGAGGCGGTCGACCTTTACCTTGTCGGCATAGGTCATCGCACCTGACACCGGTTGGGAAGGCGCCGCCGGACGAACCTTTAGCGTCTTCCGTACCACGCTCTCTACGGACGCTTGCGAACGCTTAACGTCGCTGCGTACCGCGGCCAGCTGCCCTTCGAGAAAGCTGTTCCGGAGAAGCAGCTGTTCTACGAGCTGGTAGAGCGCGTCGGTGTGTCCAAGGATTTTCGAACCGCAACCCTTGCTGATCTTCGACTCCGGTCGAAGACAGACGTTACGAATGTCCGTCACCTTGGATCTAGCATCGTCTCTGATGAGACGTAGGGGTCTTACAGACCCCTCTTTGTGCCCAGGCGCAGTCTTAGACTGCGCCTTTCCTGGCTTGCCTGTCGTTCCAGCTTTCGCTTTCGCGACAGGCAGCTTTTTGGAGGCGACGGCTTTCGCCTCGCCTCCCGTACCCGCGGCTTGCACGGCTTTAGCAGCCGGCTTGCCCTTCGCTTTGGCGGGAGAAGACGGGGGTTCCGTCTTCACCACCGCCACCGTATCGGGTTCGGTACGCACCGCTCCCTTAGGAGCGGGCCCCTTCGCCGATTTCGGCGCCTTGCTGCTCGCCTTCTTGGAAGGCTTTGCAGGCAAGGCGCTTTGGCCCTCGGCGCCCGCAGTCTCAGATGCCTTTGAGGCATCCGGCGGTCCTGCGCCAGGGGTAACGTGGGAGTCGCTCGTGCTCGGAGCGGCTCCCTTCTTGGCCTTCTTACGGCTGGGTTTGCCAGCCGTCTTCCAGCCTTCCGACGACTGGGTCGGCAGATCGGGCGTATTGACGCCCTGCTCCACCTTCTCAGTCGCCGATCTCGCAGGGGTCGCTTGGGTTGCCTCAGCACCCGTCGCTTCCCCAGGGGCGTCCTTGGCACCCGATCGGGTAACCATTTTCGCCCCAACGTGTAGTGGGTTTGGTAATTTTGTTTCCATATCAATTTGTTCATTTCATCCCGATGCGTGTCCCAGCCTCCACGGACCCTCATATGGAACTCGGCTAGCCGAGTTAGGACATCACCCGGGATATAGTCCGCCAGCCACGGCTGACGAGTTTCGCTCCCCATACAGCCCCACAACCGATGGTTCACTAGTTCGCCCCCGTGGCCTGCTTCCTCGCCCATCAGAACCCACTCGTGCGAGACGTATGGTCGTTCCAAGCCGATTGACTAGGCACAGGGCTGTTTTCTCGCCTAGCCGCCCGTCTAGCTGAAGCGAAGGCCAAAGACATGTGTTGGGTGCGTGTCATCCCCGCAGAGATGAGCCCCCTCAATGCCCAGGATCCCCTTTTCCAGCGACACGGGTCGCCGCGCACGGCAAACACGCGGGAGGCGTTTATTAAGGACAGACACCTCCCTGTCCGTAGCCCGCTCCTTTTCTGGACTCACACAATGCATGGAGCTAGGCGCTTGAGCGCAAGGCCCTTTGAGCCGCTTCGCTACTGACCGATCTGCTTGGCTCTTGCGCCCTTCGTAAAGGGGTAAGCCGACCAGCGGGACCACCTGGAGGTTCGATCGCGTAACGGTTTGCAGCATGAGAGGCTGTGTGTCAGTCTGAGGACTGTACGCTTCATACTGCCAACGAGCCCATCCTCGGATGGCCTGGCGTCCAAGCCCCGGTAGCGTACTGCTTTCCGGGGGCGAGGACAGCGTCCCCGTTGGAGCCAGCTAAGTGCCCGCGGCGTATTGCTTTGGGCAACCCAGCGCACACTACAACACCCGGGTTTCCAGCGGCGTATTGCTTTTGCACCTATGGTAAGGGTCAATGACCCGATCTTAAAAATACTCCAGTGCACAAATAGAACTAATGCTGTGCAGCCGAGGGGGAACCCAAACCCCACCGACTACACAGCGTTCCCGGCCGCACAAGGCGGCTCGGCCATTTTTAGGCTGTCACCTATTCTATGGGTCCAAGACCCGATCTCAAAATGCCCAAATAGAGCTAATGCTGTGCAGCCGAGGGGGAACCCAACCCCTCCGACTACACAGCGTTCCCGGCCGCACAAGGCGGCTCGGCCAACTTAGGCTGACACCTATTCTATGGGTCTACGACCCGATGTTCATCGTTCAAAGTGCACAAAGAGAATTATTGCTGTGCAGCCGAGGGGGAACCCAACCCCTCCGACTACACAGCGTTCCCGGCCGCACAAGGCGGCTCGGCCAATTTTAGGCTGCAACAGTGTGCGACCCCAACGATCATGTTCTGCATTGATGGGGACGCTTCTGAGAGGGCCCGATAAATCGGTACCACCTCTCGGCGCAAGCCACCACTTTGAGGACGAGTTCAGCGGCTCCTCCCGAGTCTCGGATACTAGTTTGGGCAAGCCCAACCCGACACCTCAAGCGACATTGGGAATCTTTACCGCTCCCGCCGGTAGATAGGGACAGAGGGAATCTCGTTAATCCATTCATGCGCGTCACTAATTAGATGACGAGGCATTTGGCTATTCCTATGTTGTTCTAAAAAAGGTGAACTACACATTTCCGAGGTACCCCCTCGTAGGGTGAAATAAATAGTAAAATTGTAAAAAAGAAAGGCTAAAAGATAAAGTAAAATTGTATTGTGTTAAATAAATGTTTTAGCTTAAAATTATACAAAGGGTCGCATGCAAATATAAAACATTACTGCATCAAAAGAGTAGTCATAAAATCCTAAACGATTGACAGGTCTTATGTCAACTTCAGCACGTTAATCGTTGCAGTCGGTAAATTATATGCATGCACTTAACTAAAATAAAATAGAAAAGTCAAAAAAAGAAAAAGAAAAAAAAAAAAAAAAAAAAAGAAAAAAAAAAATGAAAGGAAAGGAGAAAGAAAGAAAAAAAAAAAAGAAAAAAAAAAAGAAAAAAAAAAAAAGAAAAAGAAAAAAAAAAAAAGGAAATACAATAAAAAGTGTATAAATGACTAGATCGTATAATAAAGAGGGTCTAAGGTTAATGACTAGACTATTCAATGATTAAAATCCTTGCAAGGAGGATATGTATATATATGAGCATTAAACGAGATAAAATTAAAATTAAAATTAAATTTAAAAACTAAAAACTTAAAATAGAGGAAAGCGACGAAAGTAGAAGAAATAGGATTACTATTGCACATCCTGTATCAGGTAATTGCTTCGTTATAATCCATGAATATATTTGCAATTTCAATGGATGTACGCAGGGCTATTAATGAGATTGTTTTGATATCTCTCTCTTTAATACCTAACAAATTAAGATTTTGTCTGGTATTCGGTGGTATAGCTCCACGACTACCGATCACTATTGGGATCACCTTACACTCTCTGTATCCGTAGCGCTTTTTAAGTTCAGCCGTACAAGCCGCGTATTTGGTCGCTTTCTCTATATGTGCCAATTGTAGGTATTCGCGATTTTCATAGCGGACAGTCACGTCGACTATGAAAGACCTTGCCTCATTTTTTATTATGAGGTCTGGCTTGAACGAAGTACCTTCAATTGTAATATGAGGTTCGATGGACACCTCACAACTCTGTGCGAGCTTGTCGGCAAGAAACATCTTAATCTCGTCGTGTCTTTTAATACGTAAGGATTTGGTGTGCGTGCATAGTCCCAATACATGTCCGAGCGTTTCTGGCTGACATTTACACCGTCTACACTGTATGTCCGTTTGCTTAGTTGCTCTAGCTAGCACGACTTTCGTTCCAAAAGTGTTTGTTCGTAACCTAATGGCGTCAATGAAGCGAGACGGCTTTAATAGATTATATTGTTTTAACCAGCAATTACCTATACGATCTGCCGCGAAATCACGTACACCTTGGCCTTGACTGCCTAAGTCCATCCATTGTTTCAAGTGCTCTCTTTTTAGTCTCATTTTAGTGCGTTCCAAATCTTCTAAGGTGGCCGGCCAATTAATTCTGAGCGAATTGGCAGTAAGTTTTAATTTGGCTTCCGCGACTTCATTTAGTGCATCAGCGACTGCCGGGTCGTTCGAGGCTTTTAGTTTAATTGCACTTTTTAATGTCGCGAGCTTCACTATGTGCTCGTATCTAGGTAGACCAAGGCCACCATTAGCTTTAGGCGAATAGAAGAATCCTGTGGCAGTAGACGGGACCAGATGAAGAATTTCTTTCACCTGTTGTCTTAGCTCGCTATCCAGCAGCTTTAAGACGCAATCAGCAGGGGGACAGATGAGCATCCCGTAAATAAATCTAGGCAACACATAATTGATTAATAGATCAATTTTTTGTTGTGGTTTTAATGCAAGTTGCCTTGCGCGTTTAACTACTGCGATTACATCGGGAACGATTATTCCTTGGTGTAGACCTTTCCATGGTCCCATCTTAGAGCCAAGGTATTTGAAGACGTCCGAAGGATCAACATTGGGTACCAGCTCATTATACGCTAGAAGTTTAGGATCTTTCAGGATCCACGTATCTTTTTTGGCAACTATCTGAAACGCTTGGCACTTTTTAATCGATAGTTTCATACCTAATTTACTTAAATAATCTATAACTATGTCTAATTGCTTCTGGGCTTCTTCCGGACTTTTAGCCAATAGCGCAATATCATCAGCGAATGCTAGGGTGGTTATTTGCACCCGATCGCTAAAATTGATACCATCCGTTGCTTCCTCTATTAATTCTAACAGGCGCTCCATACAAAGGTTAAACAATAGAGGGGACAAGGGGTCACCCTGCTTTACGCCTCTCAACAATCTTATAGCTACTGTTTCCTTATTTCTAGCCTTAATAATAGTAGTGCACTCAAAATACATTTTAAGTATTAGCTGGACTATACTTTCAGGTATGCCCTTTCTCCTAAGACTCGGACCTATGGCCGAATGCGGAAGAGTGTCGAATGCTTTAGTGACGTCTAGGATAGTGATAACTCCACCATTGTGCCGTTTGCTAATTTTTATGGCTTCATTTAAAAGCATGGTGTTGTACTTACAGCCATTTTCAGAAGTAAATCCTTTCTGTCTTAGGTTTTGCACTATTACGCCACGTAAGCGGCCATCTAATATTGAGGAAAATATGCGACTTAAAACCGAACTGATTGTTATGGGTCGCCAATTTTGAACCATATCCAGATCTTGGCCAACCTTTGGTATTAAGGTTGTGCGATTGTGACGCCAATTTGTTGGGAAATGATTGGCCACGCATAAGATGTTGTATAGCATAGCTAAAATTATAGGCAATCCAGATTTTTGTAGGTGTTGTTTTTGAATATTGTCAGGACCACCGGCCGTTTTGTTATTCAATTTTTTAATTCTTTTAGTGACTTCCTCAGCTGATATGGGGTATAAAATCTCATGCATTGATAGAGGTTGCGGGATATTTGCGTCTGTTGGGATTCTTGGTCCCTCGGTTTCCCATAATTGAGTGTAGAGACCTCTGATATCGTTTGCGGAAGGAGGAAGTCTCGGCGGGTCCACAAATGACGGATCTCCTTTGACAATAATGTCTGCTAATTTTTTAGGGCACTCATTATATAGGTCCTGGCATCTGGCATACCTATATCTTTTGCGACTGTTGGCATTGGCTACTCTTCTAGGATTAATATTGTCATGTTTGGTTATATGGTTATTTCTGTTTTTATTCTCGCAACTGTGGCTGCTATTTTTACCTGTGGTCTTTTTCTTACTTCTCCTTTCTTTCACGTAAGCATCTGTTTGAGTGCTGTCACTTCCTAACAGAAATACTGTTAGTGTATTCGTGATGAAGGAGTCGATTTCCATTTTTAGCGTCACCAAATCGTTCTTATTAGATAACCATATACTTCGCAGTGTTTCAAAAATTTCTTTTACTGGATCTGGAACGTTGTCTATAATTTCAATAGCGTTGGCCATAGTATCCGACCACTGTGAATTTTCAGCAGAATTATCTGCGGTAGTAGAATCTGCGACAACATTGATTATTGAGCAAGGCGCTACATTAGATACGTAGAGGCCGGTACTGTCGTCTTCATTTAGGGCATCTTGATAGTCCTCTTCTGAGGAACTATTTAATTCGGCGTTAGCTGCCTCTTCATTGGCCTCAACATCTTGAGGCTCAGATGGAATATTACCTAATGTGCGCGCTTGTTTTTTACGCAAATCACAACGTTTGTCGCTTATTTGCTTTAAAGTTTTGTTAGTGATGTATTTGCGTATTTCAACGTTTGGGTAACGGCAGTCACCAAATCTTTCTTCAAGCTCCATTAGCAGCCGGACTTCTTCTGCAGTCCAACAGCCTCTATTAGATCTACCGTCTGTTGACGTAGAGGGCTCCTTTGTGGTTTCATGGGCCAGTATTCTTTTCTCATTACGCAATGTAGGATGTACATGCATCTCATGAATGGATCGGCCTCTGGCAGACGCAAAGCTCATGTCACACACTTCGCACTTGAACGGCTTGGAAGCAGAGGTTGCTGTCCCTTTGCACTTGGCAAAGTGGCAGCTCCAGCCGTGAAGTTTTTCAAACTTTCTTTTGCAAACCCGGCACATCCACGAGGTTTTTTGTTGCAGATGATGTTTACTCAAGTGCGCGGACAGATCCTTAGCGGTATCGAAAAATATACGCTTATCTTTACGTAGGCATATGGAGCATAATGTGCTGCCTGGATCTAGTGGCACCCAAATCGTTAAATCCGTTGTATCAAAATCGTTTACCATATCCATAGCCAAGTTGTTATATAAGGTTCCCTCCTGAGCGGATAAATCCGCCACAACGTTTCCGGAACCGAGAAATGTTGCGTCCGAGGCTCTATTTGATGTCGCCATTTGTGTGCCGTGTTTTATTAAACCTATGCAACTGAAACCAAGGGAAAGTCCAATCGTGTCCTTTTGGAAGCCAAAGTCATCAACGGAGTACATATACACGTTATCAACGCAGTAATGGTGGTCTTATTCGGGAATCTTCACAGGACAAGCCTGTTGTCGGAAAACCGGTAATGAAATCTATAAGGTTTCATAAGTCTTATGCTACTCCGATTCATTCCGCCTGCATAGCATAGCAACCGTGTGATGAGGGACCGTCTGCCACCTCACGCAAGCGTGAGGGCCCAGCGGGACCACGAGGAGGTCGTCCCTGTCGGGGTGGGAGAGGCTAAGGGCCACTAGGACCTGTATTACGCATCACCACCCCCCGCAACCATGACTCTACTGCCCATCGCACCAGCGCTTCGTGCGACGGACAAGAGAGTCATAGTTACTCCCGCCGTTTACCCGCGCTTTTTTGAATTTCTTCACGTTGACATTCAGAGCACTGGGCAGAAATCACATTGCGTCAACACCCGCGGGGGCCATCGCAATGCTTTGTTTTAATTAGACAGTCGGATTCCCCTGGTCCGTGCCAGTTCTGAGCCGAGCGTTGAATGGCGGCCGAAGAAACGACACGCGACGGCTGAACCGACGCGGAAGCCTCGCAGCAAGGAAGATCCGCGGGAGGCCAAGGCACGGGACCGAGTTCGGATCCCAGGACGTCGACCGAAGTCTAAGACCCTTCACCTCGCCCAGGCCCGGCACGTCAGCCAGACCCGCTTCCCGACCAAGCCCGACACGCCCCGCTCCTCAGAGCCAATCCTTATTCCGAAGTTACGGATCCAATTTGCCGACTTCCCTTACCTACATTAATCTATCGACTAGAGGCTCTTGACCTTGGAGACCTGCTGCGGATATGGGTACGAACCGGCGCGAGACCTCCCGTGGCCCTCTCCTGGATTTTCAAGGTCCGAGGGGAATATCCAGACACCGCAGCAACTGCGGTGCTCTTCGCGTTCCGAACCCTATCTCCTTGCTAGAAGTTTCCAGGGAACTCGAACGCTTATACAGAAAAGAAAACTCTTCCCAGATCTCCCGACGGCTTCTCCAGGTCATTTTGGGTTACCCCGACGAACACTCAATGAGGGCCCGGATGTTAAACGGTTCCGCTGCCGGGTTCCGGAATAGCAACCGGATTCCCTTTCGCCCAACGTGTGTGTGTCTCTTTTTTTTATCTTTCAATTTATCTCTTTGTATAATAATATGTTTGCAGACATTGATTTTAGGACACCACATTTGCATAGGATTTCTCTTAGGGCTTAGGATCGACTGACTCGTGTGCAACGGCTGTTCACACGAAACCCTTCTCCACGTCAGTCCTCCAGGGTCTCGCTAGAGTATTTGCTACTACCACCAAGATCTGCACCGACGGCGGCTCCAGGCAGGCTCACGCCCAGACCCTTCTGCGCACACCGCCGCGACCCTCCTACTCGTCAGGGCTTCATGGAGGACGGTCACCAGTAATGGCACCGTCCCTCCCCACTTGCCGCTGACGGCAGAGTATAGGCGCGACGCTTCAGCGCCATCCATTTTCAGGGCTAGTTGCTTCGGCAGGTGAGTTGTTACACACTCCTTAGCGGATTCCGACTTCCATGGCCACCGTCCTGCTGTCTTAAGCAACCAACGCCTTTCATGGTATCCCATAAACGTCGACTTAGGCGCCTTAACTCTGCGTTTGGTTCATCCCACAGCGCCAGTTCTGCTTACCAAAATTGGCCCACTTGGCACTCTAATCCGAAATCTCGTGGCTTCAATGAACCAAGCAAGCCAGAGATCTCACCCATTTAAAGTTTGAGAATAGGTTGAGGTCGTTTCGGCCCCAAGGCCTCTAATCATTCGCTTTACCAGATGAGACTCGACGCGTCCCCGAAGGAACGGAGGAGTGAGTGCCAGCTATCCTGAGGGAAACTTCGGAGGGAACCAGCTACTAGATGGTTTGATTAGTCTTTCGCCCCTATACCTAGTTCCAGCGATCGATTTGCACGTCAGAATCGCTACGGACCTCCATCAGGGTTTCCCCTGACTTCGTCCTGACCAGGCATAGTTCACCATCTTTCGGGTACCAACGTGTACGCTCTAGGTGCGCCTCTTCTCGCAATGAGAACGAGACGCCCCGGGAGTGCGGAGCACTATGCAGCGCCCATCCTCCCTCGGCCGACGCAAAGGACGACCTTCACTTTCATTTCGCCTTTAGGTTTACTCATCCCAATGACTCGCGCACATGTTAGGCTCCTTGGTCCGTGTTTCAAGACGGGTCCTGAGAGTACCCAAAGCAATAGCGCCGCCGACAGGTAATTCAAAGCTTGGCCAGTCCGAGGGCTCCGCCGGCTAACAGCTGGCCAGGCCCGTGAACGGGAAAGACGTCCGTACCACAGGGCAAACAAAGCTGACCGAGCTTGCGGCGGGCCTGACGCACCGTTCGAATGAGAAGACTGGTTGCGGCCCGATACCATCTGGGGGAACACCGTCGCGCAGCCGGTCGGGTCACCGAGGGTCCGTCGCGCACGCACAAGGCGACGCAACGGTCTAACCGCCCGGGCCGTAGACCGACACGCAACGGGTCGCGACGTCCTACTAGGGGAGAAGTGCACGTCTACGTAGCCGGAACGTTCGCCGTTGGCCGTAACATCCGTGCGCCCTCCTTGCGGAAAAGCGACGGACACCCCTTTCGGGGTTTCGCGCACCAACGGGAGCCAGCATTTGTCGACGATGAATCTCCCCTTTCGAACTTTTGGGTTTCTCAGGTTTACCCCTGAACGGTTTCACGTACTCTTGAACTCTCTCTTCAAAGTTCTTTTCAACTTTCCCTCACGGTACTTGTTCGCTATCGGTCTCGTGGTTGTATTTAGCCTTAGATGGAGTTTACCACCCACTTAGGGCTGCATTCTCAAGCAACCCGACTCTAAGGAGAGACCCTCCCGAGACGCGCACCGGTCGCTACGGGCCTGGCACCCTCTATGGGTAAATGGCCCCATTCAAGATGGACTTGGACGCGATGCAACGTCACGGGATAAACGGATCCTCCCGAACACTACATTTCCCTGCGGCAGTACCGCGGGATTCAGTGCTGGGCTCTTTCCTGTTCGCTCGCCGCTACTAAGGAAATCCTTGTTAGTTTCTTTTCCTCCGCTTAGTAATATGCTTAAATTCAGCGGGTAATCTCGCCTACTCTGAGGTCGTCGTATACGTGTTAAATATATCACACACGTAGAGTGATATATTTTATATATGTGTAAAAATGACGAAAGAAGCTGTGGCGTAATCCTCGTACAACGGGGGCACACAACCGAGAGAAGCGGACCAGGCAGAGTGTGTGAACGAATGTTACGAGAAATGGGAAATGAGAGAGAGACTTGAGATCATGTTCGATGCGTCGTCCCAACTTCGCCGTGTGCCTTCGGAATATGTTGTCGTAACGCAACAGCAGCGTTTCCAAAGGTAAGGAAGCTCCTCGTAATTCGCCAGAAGTGATCAGCGGAAAGTAAGTCACATCGTCCTTAATGCGCCACACCAAAGCATCTTCGCGTCTCGTTTAATTCGATCTAAAGGAGAGAGACTCTCGCCAGGCGACTGCCGGTATGGTTTAACGCCCGTCCGCTTGCTTTTTGTATAGCTTTCGTGGACTGGACGACCGGACTTGACGCGCGGTCTCTCTCGGCGATCGACTAACGCGAAGACATGGGGCGACCGGACGCTGCTACCTTTCCACCTCCTCCTTCTAGGAGAGAAGTCATCCCTATGTGATGAGTCATATATATGGCGGCTGTGTAAGCCTCGCCAAAGAGGATTCAGGATACAGAAACAAGTTGTAGTACAACACAACACATTCACGGAGCCACAAACGACTCGACCGAAACGTGGCCGGGGAAGATGCATCCCGGAACTTCATCGTTTCGACGAATGAGTGCCTCCTTTTCGCGTTGTTCCTGCAACAAGACGATCCCTCTAGAATCCCTGGGGCTCTGTTTCTCGTCATACATTTCTTCACCACACTACACGGGTGGGGTATACGCGATCTCGTGTTCATGCTCACTCGCACACCCTTTCATTGTCCTTCTCTGTAGTCTCACGACAAACTCTCTTGTGTGTCGTTGCGGGTTACGCACGCCTCTTTCTTACACGCATCATTTCAGACTACGTCGGGAGCGCGGATGAAAACTCGCACGAAAAGCGAACGCTGTCTGTTAACAATCACGAGGGTATTTGGCGAGACACGGAGGCTGGTCGATGATCGTACGTCCGCGCGCTTGCGTCCGGAGCGGTGCACATACACACACGGGCGGTCGACAAATTAAGCGACTCACGACGCCGTGTGAAAATTAGCACTCACGCAAGTCCGGAACGACAAAGCAACGACGATGACGACGATGTCTCCAGTCATCTGCCGCGTACACACAACCTTCTTCCCTCCATGACGTCTAGAGCGTATTCTCGCTTGTTTTCGTGCGACCGCGGCAAACGCCGACGAACGGTCCAACAATCGCTCGTACGTGACACCGAGATGCCAACGTAAGCAGTCTTAAGGTTACGTGAACGACCCTCAGCCAGGCGTGGTCCAGGAATTGTATCCGTGGACCGCAATGTGCGTTCGAAATGTCGATGTTCATGTGTCCTGCAGTTCACACGTTGACGCGCAATTAGCTGCGTTCTTCATCGACCCACGAGCCAAGTGATCCACCGTTCAGGGTTGTATTTTAATATTCTGTGTTCATGTATATATATATATCATACTCGTATATAGTTCTCGGGTTCGGAAGAATCCGAGACCCGCGCCTCCAACTAGCACACGGTCGATGGAGGTTCGGGCGTCGCGACACTTCGTCCGAACGAACGAAAGTGACGACACAGGGGTCTCTGGGATGCGGTTCCGCACGGAGACCGCCACGCAATTGCGAACGGTTCCCGTAACGGCCAGGCGTAGAGTACATTTAAAAACCTAGGATCAACCTGGAGAGTACGATGGAGCCGACGGGGATACCCCGATCAAGTGAACCACGTACATCCACGGTGTTCTCCTCTGAAACGACACCCCCCATTTTATTGTCGCAGCGCCCTGCACGTACGTATTCCCCTCCTGATTTGGATAGCCGATTAGAACGGACTTCGCAGCCGGCTTCGATCGGTCTTTCTCATCCCCTTAAATTCACACACAAATTCCATTATTCTTGGGAGTCAGACTCACGAAAGTCGAAGCTGTTAACAGCCGGTCCACAGTTGTTGTTCACACGGCAGGAATACGTACCCTACGGCCGCACATCGACGCGGGATACGTGTCGCGTCCTAGGTTACCCGGGCCCTCTCTTTCTCAAGAGAGGGTCCACATCCGCTGGACGGTTCGGAGAGAACAACGAGGTAAAGAGACGAAGAAACACCGGGAGCGGGATGCGAATGGGAAAACGTTTGCTTTCGCACTCGTGCGCTCATATCGGTTATTCTCCTTAACCTCTTCTTCGCTCGCTTTTCATTATTCCCACCGAAAATAGGAGAAACGGGCGCAGCCTCGCGCAAGCAGCTGGCAAGCACGCTCTCTCTCCTCTCTCTGCCGCGCGAGTATGCACCGTATATATTAGCGGCGGGTGTGTGACCGAAACATCGCGCAGCGACGGGACCATGTCTTCCATAAGATATGAAAGACCCCGATATCATGCTGTGGCGACGGGGCTATCGGAGATGCACCTCACGCAAGCGCTATATATATCGACGCAATGCTTACGCGCCGAGGAGGGAACGATACATCCCAAACTGGCGGGCTCTTTGTAAACGCTGGGACAAAGCCTCACGCAGGCAGTCGAGAAGGAACAGTTTCGCTCCATCGAAGATGCCGCGCGTACGTACAACGGCGGGTGCGACGAAGCATCGCGCAACGACGGGACAATGTCCTCCATGCGAAATTGCATGCAAGACCCCGATCATGTTGCCCGATGACATCGGTGATCGACACCTCACGCTAGCGTTGTAACTATCGGCAGCGTACTCACGACGGAAAAAAAAAGAAACGTTCTTCTCGAACTGGCGGGCTTCCTTTCCTTTCCCTTTGCGCGTTCCCCCTTTCTTACAAGGAGCCTCACGCAAGCAGCCAGAAGCGAATGTACAGAGCGAAGATGACCGTGGCAGCGGCGGGTGTTGCAGCGAATCATCACGCAACGACGGGACAATGTGTTTCATACGAGATGCATGAAATACCCCGATATCGAGTTGGCGATGGAATCAACTG